>NC_056743.1:114027927-114032927 GCF_019279795.1 Protopterus annectens
AAATGAATTTGTTAGCCTACTTTGGTTTTAAAAATTGCAATGAGTGCACTTTGAGAGCCTCTAATTTACATAAGCCAAGTTATTTTAATCCACCATACAATAATATGGTACATTTACTTGAGAATTTGTGTGAGCAAGATATAAGGGAACTTTATAAGGTTAATAATTTAGTACATCAAGGCAATTTAACCCAAGATGACATTGATAGTATTAACTATATTTGCTTCAATAAAAGTATTCGTGTGATGAAGCCTGATAAGGGCAATGGAGCTGTAATTATGGACAAATTAGACTACGATAACGAAATGTTAACCATGCTTTTAGATGAAAATTATGCAGAAGTGAGTATCAATGAGATTCATATAGCATATCAAAAAATTGATTTAGTCCTTGAAGATATGTTATTTCAAGGGCAAATTAATGAGGATGAATTTCATTTTATGACTAATAAATTCCCTGTTGTGAGTGGGATCTTTGGAATTCCAAAGATCCACAAAGGTCTAAATAATGTTCGATTTAGACCAATCGTTGATGGGGAAAGAAGTAAAGTGTCTTTTATTAGTCAGTACTTGGATTCAAAGTTAAAAGCAGGTTTAAATAGTTTTCCACATATCACCAAAGATTTGTGGCATTTCTTGGACAAGATCAAAAGTTATGGTCTCCAGCAAGACATTTGTTTTCTGACCATCGATGTGGTTAACTTATTTAGTGTTATACCACACGAAGTTGGTCTTGTTTGGCTGGAAGAGCAACTTTTAGTCACTGGTGTTTATGACCAGGACCAAATAAATGTTTACGTGAGGCTTATGGAATTAGTGTTACATAACAACTTTTTGTTCTTCGAAGGTCACAAGTTTCATCAAAAAACTGGTGTGGCAATGGGGGCAGCTTGTGCCCCCATTTATGCTAATTATATCATGGCATATTGGGAGACGAATTTTGTTTTTAACAGTGAATACAGTTCATATATTAAATTATATACTCGCTATTTGGATGACATTTTTATTATATGGCAGGGTGAGATGAGAATTTTGGAGACATTTATTGCTTATATCAATCAAACAGTTTGGTTTCTGAAATTTACCTATGAAATCAATGAGGAAAAAATTAGTTATTTGGATGTAAGTTTGACTTATAACAGAGATAAAAGTCTTATTTCATCCAAAATTTTCAGAAAATCTACATTCTCAAACTCTTATTTGCATTACGACAGCTGGCACCCGGAACATCAGAAAAAAGCCATTATTAAAGGACAATTAATCAGGGCAGCAGGTATGGTCAGCGAAGAAGCTGACTTTCAGATAGAAGTTGAATATATGATTCATTTGTTTATTAATAGGGGTTACCCTATCCCCTTATGTGAAGAAGTTAGGAAGGAAATACAATCTAAAAGGGATGGTGGACACATCCAACCTATACTTAAAAGTACCCAAATTCTCTTTGTTGAAAACCCCAATGACAAAAACAGGTATGATATACGTGATGATCACATTCTGTTTGTTGTCACATTTAATGCTGACACCGATAACATTGTTAAGATTATAGAAAAGAATTGGAGGTCATTTATCAGGCTTAAGGATTTTCAGGGTTTTGCAACCCGTAAACCTAAGTTTGTTTTTCGTAAGGACAGGGTTTAAAACAGATTTTTGAGAGAGGAAGTCTACCTGTCAATAATAGTACAAACAACATTAAAGGTAACTTCAAATGTGGTAGATGTTCCACCTGTTCCTTTATATTGCCAACAGTCAGTAAGATCACTGTTAATAATATATATATTAAGATTAGGGGTAAATACAATTGTCATTCTTCCAACGTTGTTTATCTTGCAAAATGCCAATTATGCATGGCATTTTATGTGGGCAAGACATGTAGAAAATTTAGGGATAGAATCAAGGAGCATGTCTTAGACATCCAACATAAAAAGTCCACTAATGCTTTAGCACGACATATTTCAACATACAATGATCACAAATTTTCTTTTTGTGTAATAGAACAGTTAGTTCAAGACCAACAAGGTAGGCTAACTGAATATCATCTTGATGTTTGTGAGCTCAAATGGCAGATGATTTTGAATGCCTATCATTACCCGGGTCTCAACGAATTTACTTCTATTAAACCATATTTGAGGCTTAACAATATATTGGGATGAAGTTTCAGGAATCAATTCATTTATATAATTATGTAGTAATTCATTTAATATTGTTATGTCTTTTATGCACATTTATGGGATTATTATTATACATTTCATAGTATATGTTTTATTAATTTTTTTATTTTTTATCGTTTTACTTGCAGTTTTCTTTTTTTTCATTTTTTTCATTTACTTCTCATACTCATAAGATGAATTGCATATTTATATTAAAGTATATTTTATATATGTTTTCTACTACTAGAGTGAACAATAGGCTTTATCAGTAACTGTATCATTTACTATTTCTGTGTTTTTAATAGTTTACATACAATTTTTAATTATTAGTTAATTGATTAATTGTTGTTAGTATATATTTAGCAGGTTCTACACACTCTGAAGAAGTCCTTAGGACGAAACCTAGGTCAGTGTTGGAGAACTGTGCATTGTTGTTCATTACACTAATTGGTCGAGCTTTGTGTCTTCGTGGGATTTTATTTAGTTATCAAACTAAGACTAAATGTGAACTCCATTCAGATGGAGATGTGCAAACAATGGGGCTAGGCATTTCATAAAAATCCATGCACAATTCACAAGCCAAAAAAAAACACATCAGTTAACTCAAAGTGAGAGTTCCTTGGCCTTAACTTTAGAACTCACCTGTGTGATTCTAAAATTGGAATAAGTAGGGTAGGCAGCCTGCAAGACCAGTTAAGAGAAAGGCATCTTTATGAAAAACAGTTAAAATTATGCAATACAGGGAATAACAGTTTGCAGGGTAAACATTTTGAAACTTTACATATTAATCAACAGAATTGGGCAGGAAAGGTTTAAAATGAGCAACTACATTTTCCATTCCATTGGAATTCAAAAAATGTTCAAATAAAATCCTACTTTTTTTCTTGGTCTGCTGCCTGAATAGCAAGAACATTAAGTTGAGCGGAATTGCCAAACCAACTGATGTTCTGGGTTGTTCGGATGCAGAACAGATGAAGCTTTGGTATGAAACGCTATGGAGCACCCTTTCTGACAGCCACTGCTTTTTTTTTTTCACTGCCCCCACTGCTTTAAGAAAAGAAAAAAAAAAAGTTGTTCCATATTTCTACTACGTCTGCAAGGATAGCCAAATAACGACAGTCACTGTCATATATTTAAGACTCGCTTTGTCACTCAGTGAGAACACCTTGATAGTCATCCTACACATCTGATGTTTCTTTTGAATCTTCTTGGGAAACTGCTGCTATCTGCTCTGTTTATTACAGAACCTACACATTTGTGTACAGTAGTTATATTACACCACTGCCCTGATATGCAGCCATGAATTTTATGCTCTGCATCATTTACCCTTTTTCTTTCAGCTGTTGCAGAACTTTCTGATTAGGTATTTAGAAAGAAAGGGCTCATTCAGAGGAACATTTAATAACTTAGGTTTAGCATCCAGTAGGAAGGGTAAAGTCCTAAGCCATGCACGTTTTCCAGTTGCAGAACCACGGTAAGTAGCTTAAAAGCAGGTACTCAACATTATAACCACATTTTCCCACGTATGAAGTTAGGTTTTGAAATGTTTGTGCAAATTTAGACAAAAGCTATAACGGAATCATAAAGAGAGAGACAGAGAGAGATTTTGGTGAGGTCATTTATTTGTTTAAGGATATTTTACTAGTACTCTTGTCAAAATAATGTTTCTATAGACTGAGATAATGCCAGGCTCTTTACAAAATGCAAGCTCCATCACTGCTGAATGAGTCTTCAGCTCTGTGTAAAGAGATCTAGTCTGCTCTAGCATTCTATGAACTTGTCAGTATTTTTTCGCAGCTGGTGTCACAGTAGGTAGTATAAGACCCACTTCATCAAGAATTTATTGTACTGAGTCCATACATGACACAACACTGAAAGGGATTAAACAAATAGTCAAAAAAATGAATAAAATTAATTATCTTTAGCAATATGCAAAACAAGCTGGCCTATGTCTGGGTCTCTACTGAACCCCATCAGGTAATGGGGAGCCATTACATTCTGTGATTTGTTTGATTTGTCCATTCTGAGTTCTTTGATTTGTCAGTGTTTGTAGAGTCTGACTCTGTGTTATCTATTGCTATGTCACTGACTTCTAGACTGCTCTTGACAAAAGGCCATCCCTTTAACATGTTATCATCTGAATACACTTATCTGCAGGCTTAAATTGGATTTATTACTAACTACAACGCTGACATATCAGACAGCATTTTGGCACCAGTCACTGGTTTTATGTATTGCTCATACAGTCAGAAAATTCACTTTTATTACATTACCTAAAGTTGTATACCTAATGCTGTTCCTTTTTCTGTAATAACTTCCTATTCAAATTGCAGCTTATTGTATAGCACTTCAAACCTGAAAAATAATTAATATACGTTCCCTTTTGAAACAGTGCCCTATTATCATCCAGCTTTGTGAATGTTAAGTGAAGCACATGAATAACAGGTGAGATGCGGTGATGATCTGTTAAATCCAGAACATGAGGTGGAGTTAGCCACATTATAAACAGAAGGACCAGTATACATAAAAAAAATCAATCTAGGTTCAGGAAACACTGAAAAAAATGATACACGTGTTTAAAAAAATCCTTCAATACATGAATACACAACCCAAGATTTATTCTGAGGTAAAAGCTAGAGTGTATATATATATATATATATATATATATATATGTATATATATATATATATATATATATATATATATATATTTATATTTATATTTATTTACAATTATTTTTTTGTGTTTCCTGAGCCTTGACTGATTTAGGGATTTACAAGATTTTTTCTAGAGCTCAGATGTGCCTGCTGATGCTGCCGGCCATTTGTGTATGTTAGTTACTATACTTCCATAT
>NC_056743.1:114337927-114457927 GCF_019279795.1 Protopterus annectens
CAAGTGAACATACAGGTAAGAGAGGCAATTACAAAGCATCTATAAGTTGATGTCTGAACAGAAACAAGAGAATGTTTTCAAAAAATTACCACAGGTGATCAAGACCATCCAGGTTAATTAGAAGTGTTAATAAGGTTAACAAAACCTGTACAACACCAATCCAGTGCATTTAGAACCCAGAGACTTTAGCATCTAAGAGTTACAGGGTGATAGCTACATGCTTGACAAAACTCTTCAGATTAAGTCTAAATGCTTTAAACCTACCTGGTTTCCACCACTTTTGGGATTCACAAACACCAACAGTGGTTTCATTAGCTGGGAAGGGATTGGCTTGACAATAAATGGTCTCCATCTTCCTTCCTGAGGAAGGAAAAAGAATGGTGTTAAACTGCTTGAATAAAAACTGCCATCAAATTAACAACTTTATCTTAAAAGGGCTAGCTGGGCATTCTTCCCAAAAATTACTTTCTTTACAATTGACTTCCAGTAGGTAGGAACCAACCAAGCATGTCAACCATTTACTAATGCACATTTCTTTTCCAAACTGTAGATTATCTCTAGTACTACTGGTAAAAAGTAATTTTTTGAATAAAATGAGGAAGTATGAGACACAGAAGCATAAATGAAGACATAAACATCTCAATTTCTGGGTGTACGTTTTCTTTCCTCACAATAGTGACAGCTGCCAGATAAGGTTCTTAGAAGAAATGGTTAGAATGTAAACATTTTGCTCTAACTAATGAATGTCACAAGTAATAAAAGCTGAGACAATACAATTATGTTTTCAGAACCAAGAGAAGGAGTACATGTTCAAGTCCAGGGATCACTGCTCTAGCAGACTTCAACAATGAGAAACAGTCACAGATGCACACATCAAACCAACTCTAGTCCGAAAGTAGAGAGCAGCCCAAGTTCTCTTTGGTGAGATTCCACTAAAACTATTAATATAAAGTGTAATAATGATGTGTGCCCTCATTAAAACAACACTAGGTTAGATTGTCACCTTTGAACAGTCAAATGGACAAAGGTCTACTTCTGTATGGACCGTGTGAAAGAAATCAAAGCCCCTCTCCACACTGTATATTCTGCCGACCGGCAGGCTGCCCTTCATTTTCTAATAGTACTCCACTTCTGTCGTATTCATTTGAACATCATTATCCTTTTTAATTGGAGAGAGGAGAGGTGAGAGAACCTATTATAAAACTGATCCTCGGATTTGAACAGCTACAAGTATGGTAAGTTATAGGGTAAGCTATATTCTCCACAGCAACCAATACTGCATTCGAATTTATAAAAATGGTAAGATTAAAAGCAAGCAATAATGCCCAACAGGTTGTGTGTTAATGTGTGATTAATGCCCGCCCAGAGGTGTTATGAGGCCCGACTCCACAGACAGTTTTCCCACTTTCCCAACTCTGCAATAAACTCCCCCTGCAAACTAAGCAGCGTGATACTCTGTCATCCTTTAAACAGGACCTGTAAGATTGAATACGTACTTGCATATTCATCTCAGGTTTTACTGGCCTCACCCTCTTCAAGAGGGTGGGCACTAGCATGGGGAACATTGGCTGCAAGGCTCAGTTGTACTTTCTGAAATCCCATGAACTAAAACTATAAATAAGCAACATAAACAAATGTATACATATTTAACCAGTTAACATGTAACAAATGATTGAAGAAAAGAATGGATTAAAAAAAATCACCTTCCTATTTAAATACATAAGGCCACCCTCTTCTTTTAACCATTATTTTCTGGAAAACCAACTTATTTACATTTTTTTAATACTTCTGCTTCCAGACCTAAGTTCTTATTACAAAACAATTCACCATACCTTCCTGATATCATTACAGCATCTGGTTCATTTACCTTCTTTTTTCTAAGTCATCATAATTTTTCCAACATACTGTTTGCATAGCTAAAATATTTCTTAAGTTCACAATGAAATACATGTCATCCTTCCCGACAGCCTCTAGCTCTACAAAACTCTGTAAATTTAAGGACTTGTATCTCCTCTAAGATGCATTAAATACAGTGGTAACAATTCCACCTCTTCGTCCTTTTAATGCTTTGCACAAGTCTTTGCTTTTCATACATTTAGTACCACTGTTTTCCTTTCACATGCCACTTCCCATACTTTCACTTTTTTAAAGGTTTCATTTAATACACTATGTCTGTGTTTATTCTCTTCTCTTCTTTCCGATATTTCTTCATATCTTTTTCCTAAGGTCTTTTAATGAAGCTACTACCGCCCTTCAGTGTTAACCAAATTTTTTTACCAAATCTGTAACAATTCATAACTATTTGCAGGACTTATTAAACTCGGGACTATATTAGAACATCGAGGTTTCAAACCTTTGAATGTTCTAATATCGAACCCTATGCAGCAAAAGCTTAAAATATCGAAAAAACAGAAACCCAAATTTCTTCCTAGGGAAAGAATTTGGTTGTCCGTTTCTGTTGCTTCAGAATTTTCAGCGCTGTGGAAAGTTACAGGTCGGGTTCAGGTAAGTGTGTGATTGTGTGGATGTGAGGGTTAGGTGAGTTAGGGTTAGGGCGAGGGTTACGTATGTGTGCGATTGTGCGGATGTGAGGGTTAGGGCGGGTTAGGTGAGTTCGGGTTAGGGAGCGGGTGAGGTGAGTGTGCGATAATGACGGACCTTAGGGTTAGGGTTTGGGTTAAGGTAAGTGGATAGTTAGTGGTGTGTGTATAGTTTAGTATAGGGTTAGGTGTATGATTTTAGGTGTATGTGTGTGGATTGCTGTTTGTTTGTTGTGCTTATGTTGCGTGTATGTGTTATGGAACAGCAATTTTTTTCCCTACGAAAAAAATCACTGTTCTGACAGCTCAAGATTGTAAGCATTCGCTTATATGGGGTCGATTAATCACCTTTCGCTTTTTTTAAGCGGTTGGTGATCTAATATAGACCCTTAAACTCTTCTCTTCTTATTTTCTAGCACTACATATGATTGCCTTCATTATGAAGTGCAACATACTTACCAAAAACAAGAAAAGAAAGCACTACTTTCAATCTTACTTGTACCTCACAAGCCCTTTGATAAACATATTCAGCCCAGTAGTCCTGAATCTATCAGTTACATGTTTTCTTTTAACAAAATAACATACTGTTTCCCACAGCAATGTTACACTTTCATTTGTTTTCTATTTTCTCTTTCCTCTCCTTTCTTTATGTTTTATTCACCAAATTGAATGATTAATATTACTGTTTGTTAATCAAAAAATGTATATGTCCTACCCTACATTTTTCCCATTATTTTGCCCTTTTCCTTACTCAACATTAAACCTCCCTTATCTACCCTTATAACATATCTAGCACCTGTCTTATAAAAATCACATTTTTATTATAGTCACCTAATCGTTAAAACATCTCTCTGCCTCCCACCTATAGTCATCTGTTCATTAATGTACTCGCCTTACAATAGTATTTACAATTAAATCAAACATCCGGCTCAACAGAAACTCCTGCTCTATTCCATTCTTCAACAATACAATATTCCATTCTTTTCTACTCACAAATGGTATTTCACTTTTTTTATAAAATGAACTAATCAAGTTTTGAAATTTTAATCTAACTCCATGTATCTATAACCTTTAACAATGCCTTATGAGATATGTTATGATTTTTTTTTATATCAGACACAGTAATTCTGGGATTCTAAATACAAGACAAATGCTCCGAGTCCAGAACCAGTCTGACAGTCAATTATAATACCAAAAAAAAGTTATGTCAAATATTAAAAATTTACTTAAAAATACTTAAAAATCCACTGTCACAATCAAAAACGAGCACTTTTGTCTCTGACAATTCAGAGACTTTATCAAAGTGGAAAGCAACCAGAGAAGCATCATTAAATAACCCGCCCCTAGTTAACTCCAACCATTAATATCATGCAACCAATTAAGCCAACTGAAATACTAGACACACATATCATCATAGCACAAATAAACAATAACTAAAAAAGTGTATATAAATATCCATCTTCATAAATGTTAAATAATTAAATATTAAAATTATTAAAATTAACAAATAATTGAACATTCATATAAAACATTCATCCAATGAAACCACTAAAATGTCCACCATTCTAAATGAAACCCATTACCTTTCAATGGCTTTTAAACATGAATTGGAAAAATGGTCATTTAAACGAGGCCATTGCAAAGCATTAGTTCTCAACTGGGATAAGGCTTCCAGCTTTTCCAATAGCAAAGGCCATGGGCCACCTCTAGGATCCATGTATAAAAAATCAATAATTGTAAACTTGAAAGCATGCCCTTCAAACTCCTTACAATGTTTAGCCAATGCATTATTATCATTTCTATTTTTGATGTCCCTCAGATTTTCATAAATGCGACTCCTCAATTTCCTCTCTGTCTTCCCAATATAAAAACAAGGGCATGCCGTACATAAAGCTCAATACACTACCTTAGCTGTTTGGCATGAACCCTTCCTGGCCAACTGTACTGTTACCCCATTAAAGTTAAATGATGGACCCTCTAAAATATGGCAACAGTAATTGCAGGCCCCACATTTGCTCATGGACCCACCTGATTGTGCCCTGCCATATGCTGCCAATATACTCTTAAGACAGTTGCCCTTCCCTATATACAATAACAGGTCTATCAGTAAAACATTGCCTTAAATCATTACAGGAGGATAAAATTACCCAATCTTTATGTAAAATATTTGCAATTTGTTTTCTGTCTGCATTGTATGTAGCAATAAAAGCTGATTGAAAATGATTACTTACATTACTCTGTGACTCAAACATCCCATTCAAATTTAAACTAATATTAGACAACTGGGGGTCAATTACACCTCCACTGGTCAAGCTGTAAGTCTCCTGACCACCCTTCTGGGACAAGATAGCCTTAAAATGACCCCTTTTCCTCTTATTTATAACCTCCAACATCATCTCATTGACCAAATCAAAAGGGTACCTCCTATTCAGGAACATACCCTTCAGTAGATCACATTCATCCAAAAACGATAAGGATACTATCCGGGGCGCCCTCACAAATTGCCCCTTCACCACAGTTTTTTTCTGTTTTTAAGGGGTGAGAGCTAGTAAAATGCAATAAACTATTGGAATAAGTTTCCTTATGAAAAATTTGAGCTGTAAAAGTACGTGAAACATCATCCTTCATCAGTTTAACATCCAAATATGAAATCTCTTTCATATTAACATTGTGTGTAAACCTTAAGAAGGGAGTTGAGTCATTAATGTAAGCCAAAACGTCCATTTCCATTTCTTGGGGTCCGTCTCAAAAAATAAATGTCATCCAAAAATTGTACGTACGTTTTACAATGGGCATAATAGGGTGAAGCACATAAAAACTTCTCCCATTGTAACATAACAATATTCGCAAACAGGCCCCCACAAGGTGAACTATTGGGATTGATGGAGCACATCCAATTGTCCTGACCCAAAAAGGGTAGAATGGACTGAAGCATGACCATCTGGAACTAATTGTAATATTATTATCTTTCCTTAGATTATTCAATGCTCTCTTCTGCTGGAAGGATAAATTATGTTTTCTAGTATTGGGTTGCATACCTCTAGATTTAGTATACATATCTTCTTCAACAGTTTTGCAAAAGGCATCCACTAATGGATGTAAATTAGGAACAAAGACACTAGGTTTCCTAAGTTGTGGAACATGCGTATTACTCTCTGCATTATTAAATATCAATTTAAGTTGAACATTACGTGTAGTTTGACATCTAAAATAGTATCTGGAATGTTACTGTAGGTTGTCGATATAAAGGAAAGCCCTTTATGAAAGACTTCTATCTCATATTTATCTAACGGTCTATGTGAAAGATTCCACACTAGGTGGTCGCTGACTTTTCCCACATCTTCTTCAGAGTGGGTCCCCTTCAACTCTCCTACTGGGGCTTTTCTTTTTTGCCTCCCCCTGCTCATAGAGCGGCTTCTGCCTCGACTGTGCATATTGGGGATCGTGAAAGGGGTTTGATGTGTGTATCCAACATTACTATTAATGGTTTTCCTATGAACTACAGGTTCAGTAACTTGGTGTGGTAAAATTTCATTCACATTAGACTCCCTTATACTCTCTCCATTCTCTATATAGACCAGCAGATAAAAGTGGCCCAATAGTTATCTTAGATACTACAGAATATCATTACTATATGCGTGAAATGTTGAGTGATACTACTTTTTATGCTTCTCTTAGGAAAAGCGATATACAAAAACATGTGCCTGTGGTCTCTAGTAGCTTGTATGATTTATTTAGAAGTGGTGTGATTAACACTGATATGTTGAATTCTCTACTTGTTGCACATCCCTTAATTCCTATTATACAAGGACTACCAAAAATACATAAAAATCCCATGAGACCACCTATGAGACCTATAGTCGCAGGCAGGGGGTGGGTTACAGAACCTCTCTGTGTTGGTCGAGAAAATGTTGAGACCTGTTGTTAATTTAAATCCAGTTATTTTGAGAGATACAAAACAATTTTTGCTTGATTTATATAGAGAAACAGTAAATATACCTGTTGATTTGCCGTATATATTAGTAACTATGGATGTCAAATATCTTTTTACAATGATATCCAATCAGCATGGTATACACAGTATACATAGGTATTTAACCAACTATACTGACTTTTTGGATACTAAAATTGATTTTATTTGTAAATTACTTAGATTAGTGTTGGAGAACAATGTATTCTTGTTTGACAATGAATTATTTATACAGAAGGATGGCGTGGCTATGGGCACTTCGTGTGCCAATAGCTACGCCAACCTGGTGATGGCAGCATGGGAGAAGGACAAATTATTTCAGTTATCTAGCTATAAAGAATCTGTTATATTCTATAAGCACTTTGTAGATGACTTGGTTTTTCTCTGGAAGGAAAGTGATGTTGAGTTAAAGAGGTTTTTTGAAGAAGTGAATTCACTTACTGATTATTTAAAATATACCATTTCAATGTCCCGAGAAAGTATTCCTTTCTTAGATGTATATATTGAACGTCTTACTAATGGTAAGCTAAATACAGGGGTCTACAGGAAACCATGCTGTAGGAAAACATTGCTACAAAGATATAGCATGCACGCCGGATTTATCTGCTGTAGGAATACATTGCTACAAAGATATAGCATGCACGCCGGATTTATCTTTAATAATATAGTAAAGGGACAGGCTATCAGAGCCTCCAGGTTAAACCCACTTCAGTCTAATGTCGAGAAAGAACTTGTTGACCTGAGTGATAGATTGGTTGCTAGGAAATATAAAGATAGTGAGATAAGTCAAAGTTTCCGAAACATTGAGAATATAAGGTTGAGTAAAGCATGCCCATATTATTCAGAACAAGGGTGTAGTCACAGTATTTAGTATCTAGAGATTCTGAAAGTAGTAATATCTCCAAACAGAAAATATCTTTGTTCTTTACTCATGACTTCCATCATATCAAGGACATAATAATTAAACACTGGAATTTATTAACCATAGATCCCTTGATTAGAAATATTGTTGGCGATCAACCACAGTTCTTATTTAAGAACAAGGAGAATTTATTCAGACTTTTATGCCATTCCATTAGTAGTTTTTACCCTGTTCAAGCTGATCTGTGTCATGGAACCAGGCCGTGTCATAGATGTAATTTTTGTTCTTTTATTTCTGAATCGACACATTTCGTGCAGCCCATAACTTTGCAAGTACATAAATTTGATGTCACAGCTGATTGTAACACCGAACATGTTGTTTATCTTGCCATGTGCTCTTCTTGTCCTGTGTTCTACGTTGGAAAATCTGACAGGAGAATCAGAGACAGGGTTAGAGAGCATGTGTACCAGATACGGATCAAATCTGGCATAAATGTCATTTTTGGATGACATTTTTTGGGACGGACCCCAAGAAATGGTAATGGACTTTTCGGCTTACATTAATGACTCAACTCCCTTCTTAAGGTTTACGCACAATGTTAATATGAAAGAGATTTCATATTTGGATGTTAAACTGATGAAGGATGAGGTTTCACGTACTTTTACAGCTCAAATTTTTCATAAGGAAACTTATTCCAATAGTTTCTTGCATTTTACTAGATCTCACCCCTTAAAAACAGAAAAAAGCTGTGGTGAAGGGGCAATTTGTGAGGGCGCCCCGGATAGTATCCTTATCGTTTTTGGATGAATGTGTTCTACTGAAAGGTATGTTCCTGAAGAGGGGGTACCCTTTTGATTTTGTCAATGAGATGATGTTGGAGGTTATAAATAAGAGAAAAAGGGGTCATTTTAAGGCTATCTTGTCCCAGAAGGGTGATCAGGAGACTTGTAGCTTGACCAGTGGAGGTGTAATTGACCCCCAGTTGTCTAATATTAGTTTAAATTTGAATGGGATGTGTGAGTCACAGAGTACTGTAAGTAATCATTTTCAATCAGCTTTTATTGCCAAATACAATGAAGACAGAAAACAAATTGCAAATATTTTACATAAAGATTGGGTAATTTTATCCTCCTGTAATGATTTAAGGCAATGTTTTACTGATAGACCTGTTATTGTATATACGGAAGGGCAACTGTCTTAAGAGTATATTGGCAGCATATGGCAGGGCACAATTAGGTGGGTCCACGAGCAAATGTGGGGCCTGAAATTATTGTTGCCATATTTTAGAGGGTCCATCATTTAACTTTAATAGGGTAACAGTACAGTTGGCCAGGACGGGTTCATGCCAGACAGCTAAGGTAGTGTATGGAGCTTTATGTATGGCATGCCCTTGTTTCTATATTGGGAAGATGGAGAGGAAATTGAGGAACCGCATTTATGAACATCTGAGGGACATCAAAAATAGAAATTATAATAATGCATTGGCTAAACATTGTAAGGAGTTTGAAGGGCATGCTTTCATGTTTACGATTATTGATTTTTTTTTTATACATAGATCCTAGAGGTGGGCCCATGACCTTGGCAATTGGAAAAGCTGGAAGCCTTATGGCAGTTGAGAACTAATGCTTTGCAATGGTCTGATTTAAATGATCATTTTTCCATTTTATGTTTTTTGAAACTAAAAGCCCTTGAAAGGTAGTGGATTTCATTTAGATTGGTGGATATTTTAGTGGTTTCACTGGATGAATGTTTTATATGAATATTCAAATTATTTGTTAATTTTAATTAATATTTCAATATTTAATTAACATTTATGAAGATGTATATTTATATACACTTTTTTAGGTATTGTTTATTTGTGCTATGATGATATGTGTCTCTAGTATTTCAGTTGGCTTAATTGGCTGCATGATATTAATGGTTGGAGTTAACTAGGGGCGGGTTATTTAATGATGCTTCTCTGGTTGCTTTTCCACTTTGATAAAGTCTTTGAATTGCCAGAGACAAAAGCGCTCGTTTTTGATTGTGACAGTGGATTTTTAAGTATTTTTAAGCACGTTTTTGGTATTTGACATAATACATTTTTTTTGGTATTATAATTGACTGCCCGACTGGTTCTGGACTCGGAGCATTTGTCCTGCATTTGGTTTGTTGGTTGCATTTATTTTGTATTCTGTAATTCTGCTTTCCACACTTCTGTTGATATCAGCTAGGGCCTCTCTTATTACTAGCAGACTTCTTTGTGATGCACATTTTCTAACATTTCATTCATTCTTGAATTTCATATGTTGTTTCTTTATTTCATAGTTATATGACCTTAAAAAAACAAGCTTACTATCTCATCCACTCAATGATAATGGTCTGCTGTTAGAAATTTCACTCCTCTCTCCTTTTTTTTCAAATGCGCTTAAAGGACCACTACGGGCAAACAATGAAAAAACATATATTTTTTATCTTGCAATGATTTACTGCACCTCCTGAAGCTGCCTGCAGCAAAATAAGTACTCATTCCTAATTTTATTTTTTTTTACTCTTGTCTGCCCTCATGGGGGCAGACATTGTGATTCCTTTGTAAAGCTAAATCTGTCTCAATGCACAGACTGTGAGAACAAATAGCCCTACCATTTGTTGTCAGACTAGACTTCCATTCACTTAGAATGGACCACCTGAAAAAAATTGCCAAGTTTGAGAGTCTGCAGCTCATGCGTCATTGACTGGTATGTGCTGAGTTTAACAAATGTTGTTCCTACTGATGTACTACACATTCTCTGAAAGAAACTTGCAAAAGTGTCAACAAATTACGGAGATAAAAAAGACTTTTCACAAGGAGCAGTTTTGCAAGTTTCAATTCCTGGCCAAGTTACTCCTCCCATCTCCCCTCCTTCAGTGGGCTACAGTCTCACATTTCCAGCTTGGGTAGATTCAACTATTTCGTCTGCTTTGCATGACAACAGACATCAAAAAAATTACAGCCTGGTGTGCCAATAAAACTGTTCCCTTGTATGTCTCTTCACTTCTGAATAGCATTTCCCCAGGAATAAAAAAAAAAAAAAAAGCACACACCAGTCCAGAGTTTGGGCCAATCTATCCATTTCTTAATGTACACAGTAAAACATTCAGTTTATAATGCATTCTGGCTGCTGACATTATCTTTACATAGTTATTCTCTTATAGCATAACCTGAACTTATGGTATTCAATGCCAAGCTTTACAACAGTTGTCAGTTTCTTAACAATGACCTCCCAAGCCTCTGATGTGACCCAGTACTTTGTCAATATACTGTAAATACATAGATAAATACAAATATTTGTGCACATGACACGTACAATAATACATATATACCATCATTAAAACAAGATAAATGCAATATAAATCATATAAATATAGTTATGATTGCTAGTTTATGACCCTGACTATGGAAACTTATTTTTGAATTTATGTTCAAACAATTGTATATTTGTTGTATATTATCTTGTTTAATTGTTTCTCAATATTCTAACCACTGTATGCTGCATCAATTGTAAAACTCTGATTTTACTCCTTTTATATTTTCTATGCTCTTTGTACAAAATAGCTATGTTTGTACAATTTATTTTTATTATTTTTTATAATTGTTTACTATGTATCTGGAGCTTTTCTCCCCGAGCCTCCGCTGAAAACGGTCACATTGTGTCCAGTCGGACTACCTAGTAAACAAATGGAAAATAAATAAAAAATAAAATATACTAAGAAAATAAATCAATATACCAAGAAAAATCCAAAACTTAAGAAGAAAAACACAGAAGGAAGGAATATGTTTCCTTCATGCTGTCATGAAAATCCCACTCACTTATTCAGATATTATGGACAAACACAGATATATATATATATATATATATATATATATATATATATATATATTAGGCAAAACAACGTACCCAACACACTAGTCAAAGGTGACTCTATAGTCAGGCACACTGATGTCCCACTTACCAGGCTAAACAAGGAGAAGGTTACTATCAGCTGCCTGTCGGGTGCCAGGATCCGCCACACAACCCATGCACTCAGGTCACTCCACAACAAGTACAAATATGACTCTGTCATTGTCCATGTTGGCGTGAATGACCTGAGACATACCTCCCTGGACTACATGAAAAGAGACATGGAAGAGTTCTACGATCTTGTAGCCCAGGGAGGTATGACCCTAGCCCTGAGTAGCATTCTGCCATTGCCCAGAATGATACCACAGTACAAGGACAAAATGATTGACTTCAAAAATTGGCTAAGCTTCTGGTGTCATTCTAAGGGGAATCCAGTATTTGCCTGCCTGGGACGACATGGTCGACAGTCCACGATGCTTTGCCAGAGATGGCCTGCACCTGTTGCCCATGGGATTCCAGATACTGGGTAAGGCTCTTACTGCCCCTATAGTGCCTTTTTTAGACGAGGTTCAAATGACAAATTCACCACTGTAACAGGAACAGGCAAGCAAAAACTGAGGGTAATGCTACTCAATGCTAGAAGTCTAAATCTCAAAATGCACTCACTTAAGGCACTCCTTAAAATGGAGAACATAGATATCTCTGCAGTGACCGAGACCTGGTTCAAGGCTCCAAAGAGCACGCCCGCACTACCAGGCTATAAATCATACCACACTTTTCAGCCACATAACCTGGACCGGAACACCAAAGGCGGAGGTGTGTCCATATTCATTAAGGATATCCACACCTCCAGGCTGGTTGCTCAGCATAATGCATCCGAAGTTATACAAGTGCAACTAACTCTGGGCAAAACTGCAATCCAAATTGTAGCTTGCTACAGATCCCCCATCATGCCCCAGGATTCCCACTCCTCTTTTCTTGATATAATGGAAAATATTAGGGTTCAAACACCCTAATAATGGGCAATTTCAAGTACCCCACCATTAAATGGGAAAACTACTCATGTGCCAACTCCTTCGCTCAACGCTTTCTGGAATTCATAAATTCTGGTGCCCTGGATCAACTTATCCACAACCCACCAAGGGCAACAATATCCTAGACCTAGTCATTACCAACATGAGTGACCGGAGTACCACACCCGAAGTCAACTCCTCGTTGGTCAGATCCGACCATAAGCTAATCACCCTAGATATCTACATCCCGCCCCCACCTCCCCATTAAGGAAACCACGGTAAAAACATTTCTCCAAAGCCAACTTCATGCTTCTTAATACAGAAGTGGCGAACTTCATGACACCCATGCAGATGGACAATACAGTTACGACTGCTGAATCCTACACAAATGCACTCTATAAACACTTACATGAGTGCCTAGATCGTGCTATCCCAAACAGAAGCAAGAAGCTATCCTCCCAAAAAAAGAAGCCAATCTGGTGGTCCCCTGCCATAAACAAACTGTACAACAGAAGGAAGAAACTGTTGCAAAAGAGGGTAAAATCCCATGAGTGGTGGAGCTCCCTGGTCAGCCTCAGTAAGAAGCTGAGATCCCTTATAAGAGCCTCCAAAGCTAGCTATGAAAATAAAATTGCCACTGATTCTAAGGACAGCCACAAAGCATTCTATAGCTATGTCAAGAATCTCCATGGCAATACCCAGATCTGCTCTGAGTTACAGCACAACGGCACAAAAATTACAGAACTAACTGATATTGCCAACATCCTGGCAGATAGGTTCAGTGCTAACTTTACCCCCCTCTCACCCCCTAAAGGGCCCATATCTATACAGGAAGAATGCAGAGTCCCTGTAATCACAACTACACAGGTAAAAGCTGTACTCTCTAAAGTCAAAAACACAGCATCCATGGGTCTGGACAACATCCCAGGCTGCATTTTACACTAACTTCAGAAAGAACTGGCTCCCCACCTAAGCACCATGTTCAATCATAGCCTCACATCAGGCTTTGTGCCCACTGAATGGCGCACAACAACAGTTATCCCACTCCAAAAAGGGGGGCCACCACAGATCCTGGGAACTATCGCCCTATTAGCCTGATGAGCCTGGTCTGCAAGGCCATGGAATGTATCATCATGGAATTCATAAATAAAGACATTGGTAACCTCCAAACTATGGACCCCACCCAATTCGGATTTGTGAAAGGCTGGTCATGCATCCTGAACCTAATCAACTTCTTTGAGGCAGTCACCAAAGCCATAGATGAGGCTATGGTGGTTCACACAGCCTATCTTGACCTCGCCAAGGCTTTTGGCACCATCCCCCATTCTGGAATTATAGCTAAACTCACTAAACTAGATATAAATCCCTATGTCATAAGATTGGTTTGCCAACTGGCTCACTGACAGAACCCACACTGTAAAAGTTGCAGACCCAAATCTGACATCAAACCAGTGACAAGTGGAGTACCACAGGGTTCAGTCCTGGGACCTCTCCTGTTTGGTATCTACTTCTCTGAAGTACAGGCTAACCCTGAAGGCCTCTGGCTAATGAAGTTTGCAGATGACTGCAAACTAGGAACCATAGTCAAGTCCCCAAATGATGTGGACATCCTACAGAAGGGCCTCACTGAGACAGATGCCTGGTGTCAGAGTCATGGCCTCAAGTTCAATGCCAAAAAGTGCATTGTCATCCCTTTGGTAAAAACTGTGTACCCGTGAACTACCACATAGGCAGCAGTCTACTTAACACCGAATGTGTGATAAGACACCTTGGGACCCAGGTGGACAGTAGTCTCTCCTTTGATAATCACATCACCACAGTAGTCAGGAAGTCCTTCTACGTGGCACACTTCATCACAAAAGGGTTCTCATCCAGGAAAAAAAAAAGAGGTCATTGTTCCCCTCTACTCAACACTCACTGGACCCATTATAGAGTACAACGCGCCTTTTGAAATGTACCTCACAAGACATCTGCAGCAGCTGGAAAAGCCACAGAAGTACCTCACAAAGAGGATTACTGGCCGCAAACATATGCAGTACACTGACCATCTCAAAAAACTCTAGCTTTACTCCATAGCATATCGTCTACTCTGAGGTGTAAATGAACTATAAAGCAAATTTGCACTGATACTTGCTTGCTGCCCTGCTTTTTTTTGGGGGGGGCACTTGTTCAGGTGCAGTGGACTGGCTCCACTAGGAAGGGATGGCAGCATACCTCTCAACATCACAGAACAAGAAATCTGGACAAGGCCATAAATAATGGGGAACAAAGGCCCAAAAACTGGGACAATTTATAAATATTGCACTTATAAACTTAGAAAGTTGATAAACAGGTTTTGCATTAGAGTGGATTTTCTTAAGGATATGAAGTCTGAAAATCAAATGCCTGTCAACTTTCTGACTTCAGTGTTGAATGATTTGCCAGTGATTTGACAGAAAACTGCAATTTTATGAAAAACAGACAAAAAATAAAGAAGTTATGTACTTACCATAACATTCCATGTGAGTTGTTTATCTCGCGTTTATTCTCACCGATGGAGTCGGAGCCGATCCTTGGCTCCGACACGACCAATAGCAAAGCTCAAGGTTTGCCAGTAGCTCAAGACCAAGCCCCTTATCCCACAATGCACTGCTGGAATTACCTCAGATCTTGTTTGCTGCGAGTAACAGTATATACACACATATATATATATATATATATATATATATATATATATATATATATATATATATATATATATATACACACACAAACATATACATACTTTTTTATGTATTTCTAACAAGAATACTTCCCAAAAGGGGAAGAAGAGAAATTGAATAACCAGGATGGTACTAGCCTCTAAGTCAACAGTCAGCCAGGAGTGAGAATAAAGGCGAGATAAACAACTCACATGGAATGTTATGGTAAGTACATAACTTCTTTATGTGAAGTTGTTAAATCTCGACATTTATTCTCACTGATGGGTAGCGTCCCTAGCACCCTCAACCCTGGGTGGCTCATGGGAGTATGTTCTTCAGTACCGTAGAACCAAAGGAAGACCTGTCCCATGAAGTCTTATCTACTTTGTAATGCGTGATAAAGGTATGAGGCTTAGATCAAGTGGCTGCAGCGCAAATATTGTCAAGGGCAATTTAGCTTGAAAAGCAGAAGACGTAGAGACGGCTCTGGTAGAATGAGCCTTAGGTTTGTGTGTTAATGGCATGCTCGCATTTTCATAAACAAAGGATATACAATCTGATAACTATTTAGATAAGGTTGTTTTAGCCACTGGATTGCCTTTTCTTGCTTCAGAGAAGGATACAAAAAGTTGGCCTGATTTTCTAATATCCTTGGTTCTGTCAAGATAAAATCTGAGCTGTCTGTGAACATCAAGTTTGTGCAGCATGTATTCCAATTTGCTAGAGTGGTTGGGAAAAAAAGATTGGTAGCTCAATGACCTGATTGATATTTGACTCAGAACAGACTTTGGGTAAAAATGAGGGGTTTGTCCTGAGAGATACTCTATCAGCATGGAAAATCATGTAGGGAGGTCTGATAAATAATGCTTGAAGTTCTGACACTCTGCGGGCAGAAGTAATAGCCATAAGAAATACTGTTTTCCAGGATAAAAATTTGAGATCACAAGAATATGCCGGTTCAAAGGGAGGAAGAATAATTTCAGACAGCATAAGGTTTAAATTCCAGGGAGTATAGGGAATTTTGATTGGAGGTCTCATATGAAGAACGCCTTTAAGAAAAGTCTTAGATAATTTATGGCCCATAACATCTGAGCCACCAAACCCAAGGTGAAAATTTGAGATGGCAGCTAACTGAACCCGAACTGTAGCAGCTGCTGCCCCTTCCTTAAAAATTTTTGTCAAAAATTCTAAGATAGAAGATAGCAGAGCTCGGAAAGGGTCAATGTTCTGCATGTTGGCCCAAACTGAAAACCTTTTCCATTTACTGCCATATAATTTCCTGGTAGACGGCTTGTGAGAAGACAAGAGAATTTGTCTTGTATCTTCTGAAATTGAATGAAGCCTGGCAATTAGGGGAAGTGGATTAGCCACGCAGTCAGTTTCAGGGACTGCAATGAAGGATGAAGGTCCCCTGACGGGTGTGTCAGAAGGTCTGGAACTGGGTCCAGGATCCATGGATCTTTCAACAGATGACAGTGGAGAAACGGAAACCAAATCTGTCGAGGCCAGTAGGGGGCTATGAGTATAACAGTCCTTCTCAGCGATTTTGCTTTCTGTAAAAGTCTGGATATTAATGGGAAGGGTGGAAATGCATAAAGGAGACCCAGGGGCCAATCGTGTAAGAGTGTATCTCTCGGGGGATGACCGGGAGGTGGTATTAGGGCAAAGTAGCTTCTGCATTTTGAATTGATGTGGCTGGCAAAAAGGTCGCAGCAAGGCTGGCCCCATTTGCGGAAAATCAAATCTGCAACCTGTTGTTTGAGAGATCACTCATGAGGGAGCAATATCGCCCTGCTTAGCTTGTCCGCTATCACGTTGGATTTCCCCAGGATGTGCATTGCTAACAGAAAATGCTGGGATGACACAGCCCATTGCCAGACCCTGAGGGCTTCTTGACAAAGGGGGTAAGACTTGGTTCCGCCTTGCTTGTTCAAGTACCAGACTACTGACATGCTGTCCTTCTGAATTGCAATAGTTCCTAGAGGGAGAGAGTCTTGAAAGTACTGCAACGCCAGAAGCACTGCTCCCAACTCTAGAACATTGATGTTCAGATGTGGTTCTTGATCTGTCCATGTGCCTTGGGCAGTCATTCCCTGAAAATGCCCCCCACCCTATCAGGGAAGCGTCCGTGGTCACAGAGGCTACTGGGGAGGGGGCAAAGGGTCTTCCAATTGTGACATGAAGAGATGTCAACCACCACAGAAGGTCTCTCCTGCAAGAATCCTTGATGAGAATCATGTGGTGCATTGGTAGTTTTTGATAAGACCACTGAGCGAAGAGAAACCATTGAAGAATTTGCATATGCATCCTTGCGAGTGGTATAGCCAGGACTGCTGCCTCATCAAACCTAGCACCTTCAATACCTCTGCTGCTGTAGCTTTGTTCTTTAACACCAGTGAGCTGATGTTTTGGCGGAGAAGAGAGACTCTTTCGACAGGGAGACGTAGAGTGGTAGTTGAGGTATCGTAACTCTGCTCCTATAAAAATGGTATGCTGCGACGGCGACAAGACCGACTTTTCGAAGTTGATTGCAATGCCTAATTGACGGCAGAGTGTCAGAGTGTATTGTGTTGCCTGAGTCAATTGATGCCTGGTGGCAGCGGTGAGGAGCCAATCGTCTAGGTATGGAAACACCTGGAATTCTAGACGTCTCAGGTGAGCCATGACCACTGCTATGCATTTGGTGAACACTCTGAGGGCTGTAGTGAGACCAAAGGGCAGGGCTCAAAACTGGCAATGATTGGCTCCCAGCCGGAAGCACAGATGATCTCTGGAGCGTCGTCTGTTCATCTTTATGTGATAGTACGTGTCCTTGAGATCTATGGAGCACATCCAATCGACTTTCCCTATCCGGCTCCGAGGTCTGTGGAACCGATGACCCTCCTTCTGAAATTTTTGCCTTTTTTGTCACTTTGTCTGAAGATCTGGATTTTGAGGATTTGGAGGACGAGATAGTACCCTCATGGCTACTCAAAACCTAAGAAAAAGATTGTTGTAGCAATCCCCTATCTATTAGCTTCCTCCTTCTCTCCAAGAGGACTCGAAGAAAAGGAATGGTAAATGCTGCAAGTGCCTTGGAGGTGTTTAGCCCCCAGACAGTAGACACATTGAATGTGTCCATCAGTGACGGACATTTTCTGCCCACAATCTGGGCATTTTTTGAATCCCGATTTAGGATAGGATTTCTCCTTTTCATCCGACATAGTTAACAAGAAACAATAAACTGAGAGCAGTAAGATAGAAAAATCTTTACTCACTTGTAAAGATCCACAAACTACTAAGCCCAAACCGGGCACTAACTAGAACAATATAATTACAGATTATAAATATAGGGCTAAGGCCCACAGAGAAGAACCCTGACTATTAGAAGAACTAATAAAAGTAAATAGGGCTAAAGGCCCACACGAACCAAGAAGCCAAAATGGCACTAACTATTTAAACTGTTTAAAACTACCTAAACTATAGATTATATTAATAAACAACCTAATATTAACACACTATTTTTGTAAGAAAAATAATTTTTTTTTAATAAACTTGCTGTTATTTTTCCCACAAATGGTCCGAGCTAGCTGGATCACCGAGATCTCTCTTGTCGCGGCAAACTAGATCTGAGGTAATTCCAGCAGTGCATTGTGAGATAAGGGGCTTGGTCTCGTGCTACTGGCAAACCTTGAGCTTTGTTATCGGCCGTGTCGGAGCCGAGGATCGGCTCCGAACCCATCAGTGAGAATAAACGTGAGATAAACAACTCACATGGAACATTATGGCTGGCTGACCTCAAATAAAGTTTCCAGGACCTCTTCCCTAACTAGAACTTGATGCATACCCTTTGGTCTCTCTAAACATATCACCTTAGGTTACCCCTTTGCTACCATCATGGAAGGCTCCGTCTTGCTGGGTGCAGCAGACACCACACTAGCCTTCAGTGTGGACACTGTACCAGGTGTCTAAGGAGGTGTTGGAGCAGGGCACCACAGGGACTTGTGCTCTCCTGTTTGGTACTTATTTTTTCAGACACCCAAGCCAATACCTCAGAAGAGTGACTGAATAAGTTTGCAGATGAATGCAAGCTGGGTACTGTTATCCACTCATCTATTAATACTAAACAGCTCAAGTCAGGCTTAGAAATATGCACATACCTGGTGTAAAGAAAACAGCAAGTTAAATGTAAAAAAGTGCAGCATAGCTGAATTAGGCAGAAAAGCTGCTCCCATGTAATATGTTATAAAAAGCACTCTTCTTCAGACAGATATGACAGATTTGAGTACTTATGTGGGCAAATCTCTTTCATTTCATTATCATGTTTCCATCATAGACAGTGCATCTGTCCATCTGGTTCAGTGAGGTACCAAGGAAAGTCATACTACCCTTGTATTCTTTATTTAACAGATCCATCACTGAATATAATGCCCCCTTTGGAATGTACACCTTTAGGCATATCACTTAACTGGAAACATCACACAAAAATTAAAGGTCTTAAATCCTTCAACTATCCCAAAAGACTAGTACGACTTTCCTTAAACTCAGTAGCCTAATGGTTGCTCTGAGGTGACGTGTGTCTAGTGTTTGGAGCCACATTCACATTAGAGACCTACATCTACACCAAAATATAAACAAGACTTTCTAACTCAGGGTAGTTACAGCTTATGGAATAAGTTGCTACTATCAGTCAAGCAAAGTATTACTTTGGCTACCTTCGAGGCTAGTTTTGATGACCAGATGGGAAGACTCAAATTTATCCCCGGCTTATCATGCAAAGCCTTGCTGAATTTGGAAGGTAAACAATATTAAATGCTTGAAAAAGGTGGCAATAACTTTTAAGTTTGTCTACTTAATGGTGTATATGGCTAAACGTTTTATAATCGCTGTTACTTCTTGCCTAGTATTATTCCTATGTTCCTAGACCTAACTCAGGTTCTTCTCAAATTAAGAATCATCATCCTATCTCAATCAAAAATGTCAGCCAAAACCTTCCCTCAATTATACTGTCAAAAAATTCAGTTTAATTAGTAACCATGTCATGTCCTGCTTCCAGTTCAGTTTTGTGCCATCAAGACACACCCAGGGTAACAATATAAAGCTGAAATAGCCCATATATCATAATTATGAGGGAGCAGAACAACAGGGAAAAACATCTTTGAATGTCACCTTATATCCTTATTCAAAGTTCTAAACAAATATCCTTTTCCCTAAGGATTTCATGTAGACAGTTAAAATCATGCATGAGTCAGTCGAAATCTGCAGTGCAATCAGTGGCAAAGCATTGCTACCCATAAAAATCTCAACAGGTACCAGACAGGGATGTCCTGTTTTACCTCATCGTTTAATCATATTATTAGAATACTTTTTTTAATTTTGCATAATCTCTCCTTAGCATGAATACTATTCTTTAAAAACAACATAAACATAATGAAGAATCATATACTTTCATAATCTTTCCAGATGTACTCCTTATCTTCTACAAATAGTTAAAATCTAAGATACTGGATTTCAAACCAAATCTTTATAAATCAATTTTCCCTAGAGAGAACTCATGATAGTATTCTAAGTTTGTCACTTGGCAGTTGCGTAAATATCTAAATGAATTAACTCAAATGCATTGGTGTCATGTATAAATCCAATACACACACACTCACAACTGTGCAGTCTTTAACTCAGAACAGAGCTAAAAAATTGGACACATTTATTTATTTTACATTTGTTGACCGGGCTAGTCCAACTGGATATATGTCCATTTTCAGTAGAGGCCCGGGGAGAAAAGCTCCATATGTTGTACAAGTTCACAAAAAGGCATGAAAATATTACATGAGACACAAAGCAATTTAAACATATGATTTAAAAAGATAAAATAAGATACTAGAATTTAAAATTTTTTTTTTATATAGTGAGCATTAGTCTGGATTAGTGCAGGAGCAGAGTGAGCATTAGTCTGGATTAGTGCAGGAGCAAAGCCAGTGTTTATTGAGATGAGTCTTTAGTTGATTTTAAAAATTTGGAAAGAGGTTAAAGAAGTGATATGAGAGGGTAGATTATTCCATGTTTTTCCAACAGAGTTGGAGAATAAACAGTCACCTGCATGATTGTGAGATTTACTAATATTAATCAGGAGTTTGTTGGCAGAGCTGTTGTTTCAGGTTTTGTATGGGAAATAAGGCTAGAGAGTATTGGTGTATTGGTTGGCTGATATAGAATCTTATGAGCTATTAAGATTTGTTGAAGAACAAGTTGGTTAGGAAGTTCAAGCCAGCCTAGTTCTTTTAGGTTCTGGCAGTGATGAGTTCGAAAAGGAGATCCTACAGCAAATCGAGCTATGTTATGATAGGATGTTTCAAGTTTCTTCATGTTGTTTTTGGAAAGATTAGTATAAATGGGACAAGCATAGAGAAGAGTAGAAATTAGGTGAGACCTAGCAATGATGGGTCTTGCTGTAGGCGTTAGGAAAGGTTTTATTCTGTAAAGGGATCCTATTTTTTATTTACTAATTTTATGGTGTTGTTGATGTGAGAATCAAAGTTGAGGTTATTATCAATGGTTATTCCTAATAGTTTTGTGGTTAAGTCAGGGGAAATGAGTGTTCTGTCAGAGGATGTAAGAGTAAAGTGTGGTGTAGTCAATTTACAGTAGGTGAAAAAGTAACAGTTTGGTTTTCTTGGGGTTAAGGAGTAGACAGCGGTCAGAGAACCATTGTTCTACAGTGTTAAAAGCTTTTGAGTAAGTGACTGGAGTTCTGTTAGAGAGTTAGCAGTACAGATTATAGTAGAATCATCTGCGTATTGAATACAGGTAGCATGAGGAATAGCAGCTTGAAGGTCATTGATAAAAATTGAAAATAGTAAAGGGCCTAGGATTGAGCCTTGGGAGTTCCTATGGAGATAGGTAGAAGATTTGAAAGTGAGTTTTTCCAAAGTACTGCCTGCTTACGATTTTCTAGGTAAGATTCAAACCAGGATAAGGCTAGCTGGTCAAGACCAAAATATTTGAGAATATGTAGTAAAAGTTTGTGATTCACCATATCAAACGCTTTGGATAGATCGATGAAGACTGAGGATGATAAGTAGTTGTTACGGTTAGTGTTAATGGAGTCAGTGAAGGAGAGTAAAGCTGTAGTGGTACTGTGTGAGGGTCTGAAACCATGCTGACAGTTAGAGAGTAGGTTGTTGTTAAGAAGGTGATTTAGTATTTGTTTGTGAATACATTTTCCATAATTTTTGCAAGTGGTGAGAGTAGAGCTATTGGTCGAAAATTGGAAAACTCATTACAGCTGCCTCCTTTATGTAGTGGGATGATGTGAGATATCTTCCAGAGAGAGGAAGATTCCTTCCTTTATAGATCTGTTAATTAGGATGGAAATAGGATAGCTTAAGGCTTTGGCACCTACCTGCAGGAATTCTGCAGGCAGTTTGTCTGCAGAGGGAGTGGTTGGTTTTAGTTTTGGAGCAGTGATGTGATGAAGGAGGTAGAGACAGGTTGTAAGTGGAGGGTAGGAGGTGGATTTGATATAGGTGGAAGTAGGTTTGACGTATCAGGAGATAAATGACTAGCAAGTGTTTTGATAGTATTTGTGAAGAACAAGTTGAAATCATTTGCTGTTTGTTTAGGGTTATCTGGGTTAGAGTCCTGGGGATTAGGTGAAATGGAATGACCTGGGGATAGAAGATTGTTAATACTGGCCCAGAATTTTTAGGTTCTTTATTAGTGTTATGCTGTAGCTGGAGGTAATAGTTCTTTTGTCTGTTAGGATAGATCTTTTGGTGTTGTTTCTAAGTTCTCTGAAATTTTGGCGGTCAGTTAGATTTTTAGTGGTTCGCCATTTAGACCAAGATTTATTTCTAAGAATGATTTTATGCCTAGTATTATTAGTTAGCCAGGGTGCTATTTTTGTTTTAGTTCTGATGGTTCGTGTTGGGGCATGTTGGTCTAGAATTGATAAGAACGTAGAGTTAAAGTATTCTACTGCTTCATTAAGTGGGAGATATTTAAGTGAGGACCAATTTGTTTGTTTCAGATCAGCTTGAAAATGTTCAGGGTTAAAATGTTTTTTTGTTCGAAGTGTTCTAAAGATGGTAGGTAAAGTTAAGTTGGTTTTGTGTCTAATGACATAGGTTAAAGAATGGCCGCTTAGATCATTGGGAAGGGTACCAGACTGGTAGGTTTGTTGAGGTGTATTAATCAGAATCCAGTCTAGGATGGATTCATGGTTGTTGTATTTATCAGTTCTGGTTGGACAGTTAATGAGTTGAGTAAAAGCATATAGGTTTATGTGGGATGTGGGATTTATGCTATTACAAGAATTCCAATCAATGTTAAAGTCACCTAGAACTAGTGTTCCTTGGGGGAGGTTGTTAGACAAGTGGCTAAGAATACATTCTAATGTGTCAGTGTCATTTCCTGGGGGGAGATATACACAAATTATGTTGATAGCTTTATTAGGGTTAATTTGTAATTTTGAGGTGATTACTTCTGCATTCTGCCTTAGAGGAAGGTTCAGATTTGTTATACTAATTTGAAGTTGTGTTTTGTAGAGAATTGCTACACCTCCTCCCTTTTTGGTGTTACGGTCTACTCTGAGGATATTATACCCAGGAGGGGTAATTTCGTTATCCTTAATGGTAGGTTTTAGCCATGTTTCTGATAGGCATAGGATATCAAAATGATTAACATCTAAAAGGGCATGTAGTTGAGAGATTTTATTACAAATGCTTAGATATTAAGATGAGCTATAGTAAGAGAGTTGGCAGAAGTGTGTGATGATATAGGAGAGGTTTTGTCATGTTTTGTGTGACTATTGATGTTTGTGGTAATTGGGCCAGGGTTAGAGTGAATGTCTCCATCCAGCAGTGATTGGAAATATAAGAAATATTCAAGCTGGCATTGTTTATATAAGATGTTGATATATTTTCTAGTTTTTTGTTTGCTAAGCTTAAAGTAAGCAAGTTTGTGGTGTTTGGTAAATAGGTAATTAGATTTGATAGTGAGATTTAAGGTGGCAGGAGTACATGGTGAGGATGGTGAAGTGGTATGTTTAGAGGGAAACACAAGAGTAGAGGGGAGAGGATATTCATATGTGGTTAGGAAATAAGTAGTTACAAGAGGTATTAAGAGTGTTAAACAGATAGTTATCTGAAGGTATGATGGGAAAGATAATGTACCCATTCTGTATGTTAAAGGAAATGAGATAAAGAAAAATAGAAAGAAGAGGAAAGTGAAGTAGTATAAAGACTTTAATAGGTAGTGAGGAGGGTAGGTCTGAGTAAGATGGGTGTGGTTAAAAGAGATAAGGGTGAGGCCTGCTAAGGAGGAGATTATACTTTATTGGTAGGGGGTGTGTCAAGTGGGGGAATAAAGGTAGGACCCTGGGCGGTGGGAATTGGGGGCAGGGTAGGGGAGCGGAGTGAGCCCGAGACAAGAGAGCAGAGTGTGGATGAAGACAATCAGCAAAGTGAGAAAATCCAGAAGGTAAGTCTGGAAGTATGAGAGTTTAGCCACAGGTATAGACTCTGCTAGCGAGATGGTGAGGATGTTATAGGAAAGGAGATAATTAGGAATGGCTATTTCAAAAAGGAAGGAGTATAGACAGACTGAGGGAGCAGAGTAAGGCAAGCTAAAAGGGTTTAGCAGTAAGGAGTGAAGTACTAAGCAAAGCCAAGTTTGGTCACCACCAAGGGTCTGGTACTATGGGGCAAGAGGTAGATGCCAAGCTACAGATAGATATTCAAAGTGAAGAGAGAGAGAAAAAGGGGGTAGAAAAAGTATATCAAACAATGCTAGACAGAGAAGAAAGGTTTCTAAGACGGTATGGCTGCTGGGAAACCTGTCTGGGTGGCTTAGTTTTCTAAGCGTCATTACAACCATTATTTAACAATATATGTGTGCCAGTATCAATACATACTTTCACTGTCTTTCAGAGCTAATAGTCACTTTGGGAGCTGTTAGAGGTTTTCCTTTATTTTCCCTATTGTACAGTGGTATCCAGATGGGAGATAGCAGATATTTGGTGCAGAGACAGTCTGGAGCACAGGTTAAGTACTGTAGATAAGGAAAAAGAGAAGGCAGTGAGGTAGGCAGCACTAAAGCATAACTGTAAGTTTCAAACACTCTAAAAATGGTAACCAGTAATATTACTTGGTATTCATGGATCTATACTTTTCTAATAGTATCAGGTATCATTATATAAAACAAAACAGTTAATAACTTAACAGTGGACTAAGGTTTCAAAGGTTTGATAAGGACTAGCATTCATAGTAAGGGTTTCCTTATGTAAAGTGACTTTGCACAATAACATTGACTTCAAGACATTCAAAAATTTCAACAATATTGTATATCATGAGTGTTGCTTACAGTCGCTATAACATTATGTTAATTAATAAAACAATATTAGGACTGTTTAATTACCAAACAATACCTAAGTTCACAATTACACAGGATTAATTAGTTATCTAAGAGTGTTCAATTATCAAATGATGCTTAACCTCAACAGTTTACAGCTTAAAATAATTAGTTGTGTCCTGGATTGTAAGGAAAAGCATCCGTTGACTGACATACACTACAAGCCTGTGTGAGACTAGATATTTTTGAAACAGCCTAGAGTGTGCAAGTTAGCCAGTTTGTCGACTAACAGGAGAACAGCAGGAAAGTTAATTTATAAAAGACAACATATTCTGTTTGAGTGTTATAGGTCTCAGCAGCGGTCGCTGAAATGTGAGTTAGGTAAGGAGTGCCCTTATCTTTATAATCAAAAGCAATTAACAAGCCAAATAACATAAGAATAAGGTCGCAATAAAATGGAACTAATTCTATAAGGTAATATATAAGTAAAGGTAAACTATTCTGTTATTACCTACTGGATTCATAGAATAACATCTAAATTATCAAACAGATATACTAAGTTAAGTAAAATTAAGGGCAGTAGCACGTGGAAAACACTATAGCAGTGGTCGGGATACTAAAAAGCATCTCAGCTTGAAATATAGTGTTTATATACAAAGTGAAATGCAGGTTTGAACTGAAACTCAGTACAACCAGTCAGGCGGGACTCAATAATTTACTTAGCGCACGTGGCAGACGCTACAGCAGTGGTCGGGATACTAAAAAGCATCTCCGCTTAAAATATAGCGTTTATATACAGAGTGAAATGCAGGTATGGACTGTAAATCAGTACAGCCAGTCAGGCGCGACTCAGTAATTTCCTTAGCGCACGTGGCAAACGCTACAACAGTGGTCAGGATACTAAAAACATCTCAGCTTGAAGTAAGGCGTGTATAGACAAAGTGAAATGCTGGTTTGAACTGTAACTCAGTACAACCAGTCAGGCGCAACTCAGTAGTTAACTTAGCATAATCAAAGTATAGTCAGCGGAGATAAAGCAGACGCAAATGAATTGTTATAGAGCTGTATTACTTGGGCCACACTTGTAACATCAGCGGCAGATTAAGCAAATGTTAACTGTTAAAATCAATTAAGGCATATGGTCCGTTCAGCAGCATCAGAAGGTAATAATCCTATAAGAGCAAACAGTGTACACCATTCAGGGAGCAATCTATCACCAAAACATAAATCTTAAGGATGACTGTCCTTATGAAATAATTTTATTTCTGCAACAAGTTAATTTTCCATATCCACAAATAAGGATTTCAAGACAATCAAAAGGGCTATTGCCACCTTTATCAGGAGGAGAAAGATGTCTACAGTCAGACAGAATAAGGTATTATGACAAAAGTGAAAGGAGATCTAAATCCTCATAAACTTACAGCTATGGGCAAAACTGATACACCAAGTTACTTAATCTATGATAATATCTACTGCATATGTTTTGGATACTTTATGACTGTGCAAATCCATTCAATCTATGTGTCCTTACATACATTTAAAACTCACATACAAAATCAAAAATTAAAATCTGAAAATTATAAATGGGAACGGTATAAACTGCCTTACTGATACAGATAACATCTAAGTTCTGATACAGATATCTTAATATTTGTAAAAACTATTTATGTGAAATTCTACATTGATAAATACTGGACCAAGAGGGAGAACTGTCACCCAAAACATGACAGTCGTCTATTAAATCCTTCTCTTCTTACGGAGTTTGGCATCAAAGTTCCATCAGCTTCCCTTATCTATGAAAATTGCTTAATGAGAATTGTACCTCATAACATAGTCTTTACTGTGTGTTTCTTCATTACACAATAATTAATTTAATTTGTCTACTCCATGTACTACAGACTGCAGGCAACTGTAATATTTTACCATACCAAGAACGGTACGTAGTCATGATATTTGATCAAGTGCCTTGTTATTTCACTTAGTGATATATTTAACACAGCCTGTATTTAGGTTGGACTGTTAACGTGAACATTTCAGCTCTCATTGCAATGATGGGATTCTACTTGCCATTAATACTTTATTTACTAATACTATGCATATGTACTTCTGTGTTGTTATAATTACATGTTTATTACAGATGTACAGCTGCTACTCTAAAAGTTAATTTTTGCTTACCTTTAGTTAAAAGTTAAATCCACAACTGCTCAGTCAACTTTACTTAACGCTATTCCCCGTACATGTTAACCTCTCAAGATATGTAACAATATATCTCACAGGATATACATAATACTGACCACTATAAATAAGTCTGTGCCTCTGGCCCATGCTTTGGCCAAAAAAAGCATCTTAAGACTAGTTCATTTACATATCATAAATAAATAAATACATTCATAAATAATAAGTTTATCCAGATCTGCTGAGCTACAAAAATGATGCATTCTACAATCTGCTTCCATAAATCTATATAGTCAACTTTCTCCATTCACTTCTTTCCTTTTATTCATTTTTTCACTTTTAGTAACATACAGCAGCTTGCACCAACCTAGCTGTTGTAATTTATATGTTAAAAATTATGTACAGAAAGAGAATACGCTTTATCACAATTCATACCCTTATTTCTCCTACAAGTTCAAATGTAATCAATCATCCTATCTAAAGAATTTTTACTAATAACTCATGCAGGGAAGGTAATTAGAACTAACTTTTGTCATAGTACTTAAATAATATCGCAATGTCAAATAGGTTCACAAAGAAAGCATACAAAAAGGTTTGACAGACACACCTCTGCTCCTTTTTTGCTGGATTTCCGTTTAAAGGATGCTCTCTTCTTCTTTTTGCTGGATTTCAGAGAATTCTAAAAGGAAAAAAAATTACATTAAAGTCAGTGCTCTGTATAAATGCACATTGCATGGAAGCACCTACATACATGCATTTACATATTAAATATATACCCCGTATGAATCCATATACCATACGAAGCACCATAATTTTATATAAAGTCTACATATAATGTGTGTGTGTATGTATGTGTGTGACAGAGAGACAGACTTAGTATTATCACCTGGTTGTTTTGACTGCAGGCAAAAATTCACTCCAACTCTGAAATACAAACGTGTGTGTTGAGGCTGTATATCTATAGCCATTTTCAGGGCTGCTTTTGAATATGCAAAGTTGATGACAGTAAAGGAATTACAGCCTGTCTCCACTTCCCACTGCTTCTGCCATCAGTTACAGCTATCCCTGGGCTCCTACAATGATCTGCACTCCTATCATTGCCTGTGACAAGGTGTTATAGTGCCTCACTACTCTCTCTGCCCAAAGTACTTCTCTAAATCAGCCCCAGATCAATACCTTCTCAGTTCTACTATTTCTTCTTCACCATTTTTCTGTTCTTTCACTCCAATATTACAGATCTTCTACGGCAGCTGTCAATGCCATATAATGATCATAGTCTTTCCTTTCTGTTTTTATGCTAAACATTCAAAACTAATGCCTACTAAATAACATATCCTTTCCCATCTGTTACATGTTTGGTAACACTGTAATATACCGTTTTTAACAAAGTATACTTCCTATACCTGTACGGCTGAAGCTACAAAGAAAATAATTCTAAATGTCTTTCAGAGTGCAATACCATACTGCACTGCATCTCTGCTTTGATTGGAAAGCAACACACAGAAGCTTCTCCTTTTCTGTTATCCACAGATCCAAGATCCCAGTACATATTGTTTCCTTAGATTCCCCTCCCAAGTGGATTTCACATTTTTTAACATTACTGACAAAAACAAGCAAATACCAACTTTCTACCAGAGTTGTTCTACTTACTTTTAAGCTGACTTAGAGACTCAGTAAAACATACTATTAATACAGTGTCTTAAGAGAGAGAGACAGAGAGAGAGAACATTAATTTATGGTTCTTTCATTCTAATTCAGTGAAAAAGGGAAAAAAACAGGAAAGACAATAATTTCTACTTGTATATACACTCTCATATGAAAATTAAAGTACAGCAAACCCCTATACCACTTTAAGGTAGAAAATAAAACTAACCACAAACAGTGAACCAGAACCATTTGTGCTGCATAAAATACCAATTTACAATCAAAACCTTCTTTTTTCTAGTTTCCAACCAGCATTGTCCTTTAAATCTAGTGTGCCACATAGCCATATATTCTAGAATCTAAACCAACTCTTGCTGGTCACTGGCAAACCAGTCTTGTGATAATCATCTGAAAGGTTAAGTTCGCTCCTGAGCCCAATATGACACCCAAAAAAACTATGCCAAAAAAGCAAGGGCCATTACCAACACTGCAAAACTACTTGTTTCTGTCATTATATTCATGCCACCATTCAATACAACTCCTCAGCAGGTTCTGTGACAGAGAGAAGTATACTCATCTATTGTCCCGATCTCTTGCCTTGTGATACTTCACAGCTATACTAATGGGATCACATGCCGCACAATGGCATAAATGCTTCTCAATGTTCTTTACATCTCCACCCTTTTACATTAGTAAGGACTACTTCATGAAAGTTACCCTTCCTCATTAAGTTCTTTACCTTTATCTTTCACTCTAACATTCACCACAGCATGTATCAGTCCCCATTTCAGTCCTTTTCCCTAATATTAGCAACTCTCATTTAAATGTTAGAAGACAAAGATCTCCATGAAATCGGTTTCTTCTCTTCTTTGCCTTTGTTTCTGTCTTTGTAAAGAAACTCTCATTACCCATCTTTTCTGTACATTGTGATCAACAGCAAATAACCTCTCTAACGAATACATTTAAGGCTCATTAGGCCCATTATTTATTTGAAAAGCAGTAGGTCCTACCTATCTACATTCTTACTCCTAATGTTTTTTTTTCAACTTTAGTGCCTCTTTAGAAAATAGGATAATAGGAAGTTGCTAGGCTATTGGCCCTGACGCCCTTACAAGCCTAGCCAAGAATTTAGCTCATGTTCCAACAAGTCAGCACCCAATGCCACTGCCCAGCAGGGACAAAGGTGGAATCCCAGGTTTGTATTTTCTGTTCCCCATGCAGTTATCCAGGTGGCGCTTAAAAAGGGTTAATGAGGTATTCTGCTTGACGTGGAGAGGGAGTCTATTGCACAAAAGGGGAAGTCTGTGGGACACAAATCTGTCCCACCAAGTCCTACTGATAGAGGGATAGGGCCTTTAGCCTATCTGTGTAGGGTATATGTTTGAGGACCTGGATTCTCCTGGCGAGGAATGTCTGTGGTACATGCCAAAAGGGGGATTGTACTCAATAATGGGTCTTATAAGGGAAGAATACAGGGATGTTATGACCACCTTGTCCCTGGATGAGATACGCTTACTAAAAAGGTGGGCCATGTAGAAAGCTTTCCGTACAACAGAGGCAATATGGCGGTCAAAAGTCAGTTTGCTATTAACCTGGGTGCCCAAGTCCCTCACGATTGATTGCATGCTTGGGACCTTATTATTAATGTGATAATTTGTAGGGACATCACTCTTGCCAAAGGGGATGATGATGCATTTTTTGGCATTCAGTTTGAGGCCATGTTTCTGCACCAGTCATTTGTTTGGGTGAGACCTCCTTAGAGGATGCGCACATCACTAGGGGAATTGATGACTGCACCCAGCTTGCAGTCATCTGCAAACCTGGTCAGCCATAGCCCACTGGTTTTGGCCAGCACCTCTGAAAAGTATATCCCAAACAGCAGAGGCCCCAAGACCGATCCCTAGGGCACACCACTCGTTACAGATCTAATGCTTGAGGTGGCTTGCCCTATTTTGACTAAGTAGACTCTATCAGTGAGCACTATTCAAATAATCTACAAGCCTGTTTTTGAAACAATATTTGTTTCTCCATCTCTCACCTTCTGCTTTCAAAGTGTGTCTTCTACTTTCCAGACTGTAGTATTTAGAAAATGTTGAAGTAACTGTTCTTCAGTTAAAGTGCACTTTATTTACAGTGAATTATCCAACATTATAAAATGAAACACAAGTACAACTTTTGTTTTAGACTACATCAGTTTAAAACTAAACAGCTTACAGTTCATAGCCTCTGTTTTACAGCTTAGTCAAACTGTTTAGGTTCCTCAACTAATTGGTGTCTGGTTCTCTCAGGAACTTCTACAGTTGGGATCCTCATACGTTCCAAAAAAAAAAAAAAACCAATTACCGTGGTATCCCCGAAGTCTCAAACAACCCACTAAACAAGTATATTGGGTCCAAAAACAAACCAGTGTGGAAGATTTTCAATCCATATATATCTAGTTAATCCCTGTATATTAATCAGATCAGATAATGGTAGTAGAAGTAGCGAACTTAAACTTGTCCCAAGTCAAATTAATATACAGGGATTAACTAGATATATATGGATTGAAAATCTTCCACACAGTGAAGTTTCTTACACTGGTTTGATGCTCATATGTCCCAGGCAAGTTTCTGGTACCTCTTTTCTTGTACATCTACCAGCAGGGTTTTCCCAATACTTAAAGGCTTCTTTTGTTCAAGGTTTCTGACCAAGATTTCCAAAGAATCTCTGCTCTTGGCCACATAGCGGCCTGTCCCTTTCAGGCAAACCATTCTTCCACACTGGGTTGCATTCCCAGGTTTTCTGAGCAACATGATGGCGATTTACATTAAACTTTCCTGTTACATGTTTTGCTGTCATAATGTGGTATATATAGAATACCTACACTTTTTTGAAGATAATTCACCTGTGAGGCTTTGCATCAGATTTTTAAATTGTGGCTCATTTAATAGCAGTTAGTTGGATTCTGTGTGTCTGTGGTACACCTTCAGTACTTTTTTTTTCTTCAGAGAAGTGCTTACTTTGGAAGCAATAACACAAAGTCCAGCCAGTCTTAAAGATTCCAGCACACTTTAAACACATGTGAGTTTGCTATGTTTTTATTTAGCCAGGTTTCTGTTAAAACAACTATGTCTGGGGAGTAGTGTGTTATTGTGGCCTGGAGTTCAGGTATTTTATTTCTGATACTTCTAATATTAATATTTAGCATTAAAAGATGGTTGGTTTTGCTGCTTTTGTTGATTTGCCCAGGGATGAAGATAGTGGGGGTGTTATGTTCTGACATTTGTGCTGGAGCAGTTCGTGTTGGACAGGATGGATTTGGGCCTGGGTTGGGGTGGATATCCCTACTTATGGTACGCCTGGTGTTAAAATGGTGAAACAGATGTTGGAGCTTGGTGATGAGTGTGAGAAGGTATTGTGTTTTTTTAGAGTTGGAATGAGAGCATATGTGTTTAGTTCTGAATTGGTCCGTTATGTAGTTCTTGAACAATTGTGGGCAGATATAATGTGCGGTGTCTGTATGAGAGTGCATAATTTAGTGTTGTGCTACTAAGTTTAGGGATATTGCTAGAGTGATAACTTGTGATGTTATAAAGAATTATGAGAAGACAGACTAGACTTAGTTATGTGATAGTCATGGTTATAAAAGTTGGTTCTAGATGGGGGTCTGGATAGGAATTATATGTGGATGGGTAAGTAGTGTGGGTGATGTAAATAATGCCTAGTGGGAATGAGAGCGGTAGGGAGTATTTTGTGGTGGAGCAAGTTGGTGTGGTATAATGTGATCTGACTTAAGGAGCTGTGATTGGTGGAGGTGATGTGAGGGTGAGCTGTAGGTGTGGCTGTGATTACTATAAATGTAGAGGTAGTGGGGTAGGAGGGAATAGGGGGCAGGGGGGCGGAGAAAGTCTGAGCGTTAGTGAGTGGCAGAGCCCACCAAGACAAGAGTAAAAAGTAAGTATTACTTTACAAATCTGAACACTTTAAACAAATTCCTGAGGTCTAATAGCTTACCAGGAAGCAGAATGCAAATGCTGAAGAGCACTTGTGTCCTGGTGGGAGACTAGAAATTTAAAAATGGCTCCATGCTCGGCAGGATTCTAATATAGACTTAGTACTGGGGGAGGGAGATAGCACAAGGGGTGTAAACCAGGTGGAATGCAAAGAAACCAGTGAAACCAGCGAGGCAATCAGTGGAAATCTATCAGTAAAGGCCTCAGAGGGGGGTAAGTAATAATTCAAACTACCTGTAAAGTGAAGGAGAGAAGAGACAGCAAAGTTTATTAAGGTTGGGAGTGTGTCTTCACACTGACTTGCTTATTAGTAGCCAGCTTGTGCACAGATTAGAGTAGGGAGATACATTAGCAATGAAGAGGAATGTATAGAGATGCAAATAAACACATGGGGCTCCAAGTGATACAAACTAAGGCAGAAAGCACTGAGTGGGCTGCTTGATGGTTAATTTAGTCACAGGGATCTGAATTACATGTATACTGTCCATTGGACAGTTAGGATTACTGCACTAGCTGGGGGGGGACACAAGGCTGCAACAGTTAGTTTTATTAGCACGCTGAGAACTACTAAGAAATACTGCTAATGTTATAGCTTCACTCTCATAAAACATACAAGAAGAATGCCTGGGTGGACTGACCCTGCTCTTGAGGCTCAAAATGTATATCCTTGTTTAGTTTTGCATTACTGATTCCTTATTATCCTGGATGGGTGGGGTGAAAGCCGAAGACTGCATATTTGCTTAAGTGCGCTCCTGCTCTTGAGGCTCAAAATGTATATCCTTGTTTCGTTTTGCAGTACTGACTCCTTATTATCCTATATGGGTGGAGTGGTAACCGAAGACTGCAGATTTGCTTGAGTGTGCTCCTGCTCTTGAGGCCCAAAATGTATATCCTTGTTTAGTTTTGCAGTACTGATTCCTTACTATCCTGTATGGGTGGGGTGGTAGCCGCAGACTGAAGATTTGCCTGAGTGTGCTCAGCAAGCAGAATGCAATTGCTGAAGAGCACTTGTGTCCTGGTGGGAGACTAGAAATTTAATAGCTTGTTATTAATATTATTGTTTAAAAGTTTATTAGAATTATATATAAAGGTAATACAATCTGAGAACCATCTTGAAAGTGTGACCTTAGATATATGGGGCACCTTTCTTTGCTTCTGAAAACAACATGAATAACTGATAAGATTTCCTGAAGTCCTTTGTTCTATGTATGTAGAAGCATACTTGTCTATGTACATCCATTTGGTGAAGCTTATATTCTGCCTTGTTGCCATGGTTTGGGAAAAAAAATGGTAACTCAACGGAATGATTTAGGTTGGACTCTGAACATACTTTTGGCAAAAAGGATGGGTTTGTTCGAAGGGATACTCTATCCTTGTGAAAAAGATATACGGTGGCTTGATTGATTTTTTATTTCATTTATTTTATTTATTTATTTAAATTTGTTGACCGGGAGTGTCTGACTGGACGTGTGTCCATTTTCAGCGGAGGCCTGGGGAGAAAAGCTCCACAGTAAAATAAACAGACAGTAGTTACATTGGATTACATAGTGATTAACAATTTAACATAGAAATTACTTACAACATATTTACAGATGAAGAACATAGTACATCAGCAGACAACTAGAATCTTTATCTGTGAAGTACATAACAGGCATTAACAAATGTAACAATGAGAAGTTCCTGGTGTATAATAACTACTAGGCTTATGAGCATCTGAGCTTGCTATCATCAAGGTAGTTAGTGGAGGTGAAAGAAAGGTAGTAGTTGGATGGGGTGGATGATATTAGAGTGGGAGTTGCAAGGGCATACCCAGCATGTTTTTAGGTGCGCTTTTAATAAAGTTTTGAAGTTGGTGCATGATGGTACGGAGGTAATTGTGGGTGGGAGTGAGTTCCATAATTTGGCTATGGCACAAGAGAATAGTGCTTCACCAGCAGAGTTATTGGCTTTAGTGATCTGCAAGTGATTTTTGTTGCTGGATCTTAGTGGTCTGGTGGTGCGATGGGGTTGGAGTAGATTCTGGAGGGATGGGACATTTAGTGGATGGTTTACTAGTTTGTGGGTGAGTGAGAGTTGATACCACTGAAGGAGGTGAGGGAGTTCAAGCCAGCCCAGTTCAGCAAGTGAGAGGCAGTGGTGACTATGGTAGGATGCCCCTGTGGCGAATTTTGCTATTTTGTTGTAGCAGGTCTCTATCTTGTTTAGATCACATTGCCTTAGGTTGGTATATACTGGAGAGGCATAAAGTAGGGTGGAGATAAAGTGGGAATTTGCTATTGAAATCTTTGCTGCTTTGGTGTGAAATTGTTTATTTCTGTATAATGCTCCTATTTTTTTGTGGACTTTTTTTATGGCCATGGATATGTGAATGTCAAATTTTAGTTTATTGTCTATTTCCACTCCTAGCAATTTGGTGTTGTCTTTTGATGTGATGTTAAAGTGAGAGTTGTTTTGAGTATGTTTGGTGGGTTGGAAGATGAGTAGTTTAGTTTTGTTTGGGTTGAGTATTAATTGGGCATTGGATAACCATGTTTCAACAGAGGAAAAGGCTTCCTGTGTGACTTTTTGCAGTTTGGGTAGGGACTGGGCTGAGCAGATGATGGTAGAGTCATCTGCGTATTGGATGAGTGTGCCATGTTTGGTGGCAGAGGCTAGATTATTGGTGTAAACAGAGAAAAGTAGGGGTCCAAGGATGGATCCTTGGGGAACCCCTATGGAGACAGGTAGTTGGGGAGATATGTCATTCTGCCATACAACAGATTGTTGGCGGTCAGACAGGTAACTCTGAAACCAGTTGGTGACTGATTGTGAGAAGGATAGGTTATTGAGGACAGAGATAAGTTGTTTGTGTGGTACCATGTCAAATGCTTTAGATAGGTCTAGGAAAGTAGCAGAGGAGAGATAGCCATTGTTTTTATGCTGAAGGATAGTGTTTGTAAAGGAGAGTATGGCAGTGGTGGTGCTATGGTTTGGTCGGAAACCATGCTGAGTACTGGAAAGGAGGTTGTTAGTAAGGAGGTAGTGTGAGACCTGAGAGTGTATGCATCTCTCTAGTATTTTGGAGAGTGGAGAGAGAATAGCTATGGGGCAGTAATTGGTTAGTTCTGCAGAGGGTCCACCTTTGTGGAGGGGAATTATATGTGAGACTTTCCACAATGTGGGAACGTAACTTTCTGACAGAGATCGGTTAATCAAGATGGATACTGGGTAGGCCAGAGCATCAGCTGTGATTTGTAGGTATTCACTTGGGAGGTTGTCTGCTGCTAATTTGGTGGGTTTAAGTTTATTAGAAGTTTTTTTATGTTGGAGGTAGGTACAGGAGAAAAAGAGAAGGCAGTGGGGCAGGGATTGATAATGCTTGCAGTTCTGAAACTCTTCTAGCAAAAGTGATGGCAAGCAACATACTTGTTTTCCATGTTAAAATTTTAGATCACATGATGACGCAGGCTCAAATGGGGGAAGGATCAAACAGGACAGAACAAAGTTTAGCTCCCATGGTGGAAGGGGTGTTTTTATGGGTGGTCTTAACAAAACAGTACCCTTCTGGAAGGCTTGGCATAGTTTGTGGGACATCAAGTTAGGGGCAAAATCGCTTATATGGAAACTAGATGTCACTGCTAACTGTACACAAATGGTAGCTGCAGCTGCTCCTTCATTAAACAGTTTTACCAAAAATTCAAGTATAAAAGTTATATGAGCAGAAAAAGAGGGTCAATGTTTTTTGCCAATGCCCAGGAAGAAAATCTTCTCCATTTACTGATATATAATTTTCTCACTGAGGGCTTATGAGAAGAGATCAACATATGTTTGACCGAATGAGGGAGGTTAGGAAGCATGGCTATAATTGGAATTGGAGCAGCCAAGCTGTCAATTTGAGGGTATAAAGACAAGTGTGGAGCGTTCCGGACATATGAGTCAGAATGTCTGGAAATGGGTCCAGAACCCACGGCTTCTCCTGAAGATGAGGCCAAAGGAAGGGGAACCAAATCTGGCGAGGTCAGTATGGGACAATGAGAATCAGCTTGCTTCCCAGTGAGCTGGCTGAACCTTGGGTATTAAAGGGAAGGGAGGGAAGGCATAAAGAAGTCCCAAGGGCCAATCATGTACAAATGCATCCCTTGGTGACTCCCCCAGAGGTGGGATCAGGGCAATATAACTGCTGAATTTGGCATTCATTGATGTGGTGAAAAGATTGCAGCAAGGCTGGCCCCATTTTCGGAAGATCAACTTTGCTACCTCTTGTTTTAGGGACCATTCATGAGGCAAGATAATTGCTCTGCTCAGTTTGTGTGCTATCAGTTTGGATTTCCTTGGGATGTGCATTGCTATCACAGTGTTGGAAAGAGATCATCCACTGCCATACTCTCAGGGCATCTCGACAAAGGGGGTAAGACCTGGTCCCTCCTTGTTTATGTACCAGGCAACTGACATGTTGTCTGTCTGTATTGCAATTGTACCCAGCAGGACAGAGTTCTGGAGTACCTGCAATGTCAAAAGCACTGCTCTTATCTCTAGGATATTGATGTGCAAATGGGCCTTGTGATCCTGCCAAGTGCCTTGAACTGTCCTTCCCAGATAATGCCCCACCTCACCCTATCTGGAAGGCATCTGTGGTCACAGGCTATGGGGAATAAAAGGGTTGACCTGATGTTACATGACTGGAGTGAAGCCACCAGCGAAGGTCCTTCCTGCAGGACTCTGTTAACAGAATTTGATGGGACATGGGTAGTTCTTGCAAATACCACTGGGCGAACAGTAGCCATTGTAAGATTCTCATGTGCATGCATGCTAGTGGAACCAAAGTTATCGCTGCTGCCATGGTTCCCAAGACTTTCAAAACTGTCCTTGCTTGTACTCATGTTTCGGGGAGAAGGTGGAGGACTTGTTGTCTCAGAACTAAGACTCTTTCTGCAGGAAGTTTTGCCATCATGTTTATTGTGTCTAGATCTGCTCCTATAAACATGATACACTGCGATGGCAACAATGCAGATTTGTCCTAATTTACCGTGATTCCCAGGTGAGAGCAGAGAGAGAGAGAGTGGTATCTGTTGATTCCAGTAGTAGATGCTTGGTGGTGGCAGTTAGGAGCCAGCTAGATACGGAAACACTCAGAATCCTAGATGTCTCAGGTGAGCCGTGACTACTGCCATGCACTTGGTGAATACTCTGGGGGCTGTAGTGAGACAAAAGGGCACAGCACGAAACTGGTAATGACTGGCTCCAAGCCGGAAGTGCAGATGACTCCTGGATGGCTTGTCCATCTTTATGTGGTAGTATGCATTCTGGAGGTCTATAGAGCACATCTAATTGTCTTTTCCCAAAAAGGGAAGAATCGACTGCTGTGTTACCATCCAGAACTTGGTCTTTTTAAATGATTTGTTTAATCTGCTGAGATCCCGTATTGATCTCCAGTCCCCTGTTTGTTTTGTCACTAAAAAGAATTTTAAGTAAGTTCTGGATCCTATTTGGTCTGCTGGGACTCTGGATGACTCTTTTGTCTAGCACCTTTTGAATTTCTAAAGTTGCTTGATTCCTATGACTGGGTGGAACGTCCAGGTTTTCTTTATGTTTGGGATGGCAAGAGAAAATGACATGGACTATCCTCTGGATATGATACTTTGTACCCACTTGTCTTTTGTTATTTCCTGACAGGCTTTTAGGTACAAGGATAATCGACCCCCGACTGCCTCCAGAGATGGACAGATGGGCTTCCCTTCAAGAGCTCTGAAAGGGCCTACCATGAAAAGAATCCCTGTCGCCCTGGTTTTGCAGACCCCCTCTGCCGTGTGGGCAGTGTCTTCCATTTGTACTTCCCTCTCTGGCTCTAGGGGAAGATTCACCACGTGTCCTGAAAAACTCTCTGGGATTTATGAAACCACATCTTCAACCCCTTCTGGCCTTTTGGGTAAGGTCTAGAAGGTATGGAAAAACAGACTCCTATGGCAGAGTGTCTTCCTTCTTGCTCACACCTGGTTAGCGTCTCTAACTTTTGGCCCGAACAAGGATGAGCCATCGAATAGGGCATCAATAAAATAAGATTTAAAAGGTTCCACAAAGTCACATAAGCACATCCAGGAATGTCTCCTTAGAGAAATTCTTGAACCTGCTGCTCTGCTTGCTCCATCTGCTGCATAAGAAATGAGCCTCATGGAGGAGTTGACCATAGAATTTAAGGTGGAGAGCTGAGAGGAAACCTTGTCTAATACCCCTGCAGTTACTGTACCTTGGAGACCATCTCATAGCTCCTTTAGGAGATCTCTTTGTAGCCTTGTAAAATGTATCAGATAGTTCAGCAATCTGAGTGCAAAAGTCGCTGAAGCAAACATGTGCTTCCCATATCTGTCCATTGTATGAGACTCCTTGTTCGGTGGATGGACAGATGAGGAAGTTTCAGAAAGTTCCTTTCTGGTGGCTGCTTCCACCACCATAGCATCTAGAGGGACACCCTTAGTCAGGAAGTCTCTAGCTGAAGGGGCTGTAATGAACTTATTTGGCCTCCTAGGGTCAGGCTCCACTGCATCTAGAGACTCCCACAACTATTTGACTAACTAGTTCCATAAGTTTGTCACAAGGCAGTGACACCCAAGTGGCTGAAGGGTGAGACCCAAAGGCCTTCAGGTAAACCGACTAATCAGAAGGGTTGATGGGCTTCCAGCTGCCTCTCTGCTTAAGGATCTCAAGGATGCCTGCGAAGAAGGCATCCTCAGAGGGTGACCATGGAGACCCTTCTGACTTGAGGTCTGTGTCTGAGGTGACTGACTCCTTTGGGGAGTCCAGGTGCTTCCTACTGCACAGTCTCTTTCGAGGGACCTCTTCAGAAGCGTATTCTGGAGAAGTTTCAGAAGAGGGGTTCACCTAATGGGGGTACCCTGAGGTCTAGGGTCTCAGCTGGTGAGTGGATGGTGTGGTGCAGAGATGGACTCTGGTGCCTTAGGGGGAGGAATGTCAGAATCCCTGAGTGGAGCTGTCTGAGGAGACTGCACCCTCCTCATCAGCTTGAAAGCCCCCTCCCATGATTCAAAGATACCTCCTGCTCCGAAGAGCCAGAATAAATCCCTGGAACCACGAGGGTTGGCTCCGAAACCTATGTAGGAGCTGAGATCATCCATGCTGAAGCCCCGATATGCAAGTTCGGATCTGGCAAATGTCCGATCAGACTCCCCTCCCCAGACCTGAAAGGAGATCATCAGCTCCTAGACTCCTCAGGCAGAACCAAGAATGTCAGAGCAGACATCGGTTCCAAAGATACCAAGATGGTTCTTGGCACTGATGGTTCCACAACAGTCTGTTCCAAGCATTCCAACTCCGAGGTCCCGAGTCGGCTCAGAGGAAGAATCGATGTCAGTGGGATAGTCTTAGCTGGCCCCGAATCCCTGTGGGTTGCAGCCGAAAAAAGTTTGGCCAGTGTCTTTAGAAGCCTATGCACCACCCTATCCAAATCATCGTCCAAAGACTCCTGGAGGACTTAGAGGAGAAGGTAGGGGATCTGACTGACAGCAAAATAGGTGACCTCAGAACAGGACTAACTGGCTCCAATTCTGGGAACTGGCTCTTGAGTTCAAATTCCATAGGCACTGAAACAGCTGGCACCGATGAAGTAGATTTCATCGGTTCCGAAACAGTTGGAGTGGAAGATACAATTTTGCTCAAGCTTTTGCCAGTCTCTGCTTGCCCTGAAGAAGGAGAAGATATTTTTGTAGACTTGTCTGATTTGGTTGAAGGTGATTTTGTTGATCCTGAAGTGCCTGGACCTTCTCCTTCAATAGCTTCCTGGAAGGGGGACTTCAATAACCCTCTAACAATTAACTTATTTTTTCGCTCTAGTATCACTCTAGAGCTGAATGAGTGACATACCGAGCATGATTCCTGCAGATGTACTGCTCCCAAGCAATAAACACAAACAGCAAGGGAATCCATTATTGACATTTTCTGACTGCACGTACTATACTTTTTAAACCCCAAAGGCTTAGTTTCTTTATGTTCTTTGAACATGTTAAAATCACAGTCCACACACACATGAATAAAAACAATAACTACAACAATACAATCCTACAGTATAAAATATAGAAAATCAAACAACTTTTTTTTTTTTTAACTTCACGCAAGACAGAAAGAAAGGAAGATAGGTTGCTCTCCAACTAAAACGGGCAGTGGCAGCCCGCTAACTTAAATGGGCTTACGCCTTTCTATTTACTCTAACAACAGTAAAATGTGGAAAAATTAGCCAGGGTAGGGAGAAAAACAAGGCCTAAAGGAAATTTGAAGACCAGAATCAACAGTACAGCAAAGAACATCTTAACTAACTACAATACTTAACACTAACTAGCTTTTGAAATACAAGAACAATTTTGAGAAATTAGTAGAAAAATGATAATAAAAGAAATAAAGTTTAGTTCACTTAGCCAGAGCAAAGATGGGAGTCTCCAATCTGTTTAGTTGCAAACAAGATCTTGGGAGCTTCACTAGAGCATGATGGGATAGGGATACAGCCATGAGTCAGTGGAAGACCTCGAGCTTTAGTATACGGCTGAATCAGAACTGAGGTCAGTTTTGAGCCCAACCAGTAAGAATGAAGGCGAGATAGGACAACATAACACCAATATTTCTATGCAAGGATTCCTATCCTTCATGTTCATGGGCCTTAGACAAAGTTTTGTCTATTTCAACAGTACAAGTAAAGTTCTCTGATACAATACTTTTGTGGCTACCTCAGTGCCCAAACTGAATACAGAAGTTTCAGCATCCCTCTATGATTTAACACATTTATGTGCAGCAGTTAGTGTTGTCGCCTCACAGCAAGAAGTTCTCCCGTTCGATTCTCGGCTGGAGCGCCTTCTAGGTAGAGTCTGCATGTGACATCTAAAAACATGCAGGTAGGTGCATGCATGCATGCGTGAATGGGTGTGCCTTCTCTGAAGGTTGGGTGTCGGGGTGGCAACCTGGCACCATAAAAATCCACTGCCAATCATTAGCAGACCGGAGTTCTGCTGTGGTGACCCCTAACCGAGAAAAGCTGAAAGACTCATGTGATACATCTGCTCTTATCTTCTCTTTCTAGATTGTTTACTTTGTTGTTCACTTTGAACAATTTCTCTACCACCTCAAAGGGTCTTTTGTATCATGATACAAATTTATTTTCAGCAGAGGGAGCTAACACCTAACACTTTGCCCCCTTTTAAACTCCCTTAGTTTTGCTTTCTTGATATACACAGTTCTGCGTTTCTCGTGTCATCTTTATATGTTCCTTTAGTATTGGCAAAACAAATTTTAACCTATCTCACAAGTCTGTGAAGTGTGCTATTACACTTTCAAATACAGTTTTCTCTTCCTCTCAGATCTCTTTTACTATGTCCAGTAAGACTTAGAGATGTTTCCATCATAGTAACTCAAACTGATCAAATCCTTTTATGTTTGGGGCACTTATCCAAGTTCTTACCATCTTGTTTAATTGTCTTGTTTATAATACCCCTCAGTATATTACTGAAGAACTCCACTAACCCATCAGTTTTTTAAGTGAAGTATTGAAGTTCTTAACTATCTTGCTTTAAACGCTAGTGAAGACAATGCACTACAATGTAAATAAATGGGGTTCCAAGGTCCATGACAATTAATTTTGGCATCCCTACCCTGTAACACTAGTTCTCTGGCTACTGACCTAACACTGGCTTTTCAAAGTGGTACTTCTTCAATAACCTTAGTAGCATAGTCAACGACCACTACAATATATTTGAATTTATTATACTTTATTAATGGATTCACAAGATCCAAGACTATCCTCTCAAATGGATTTTCAATGAGAGGCTTAACTATCAGGGAACTTCTGACCCAAAGACCTGTCTTCTGATATCCTAATCAAGCTGCACAGAAGCTTTCAGAATCTTTCATCACACCATGCCAATAAAATCTAGCTAAATTTTAGCCTTGGTTTTGTCCATCCATGAGTGCTCTTCCAAAATATGGCTACATGCAGTTTTGTTACAAGTACTTTAAAATGTTTTACAATCGATAGTTCATAGGTTCATTGGTAGGTACTAGGCTATCTGCCCGAAGGCATTTATAAGCCTAGCCAGAATGTGTTGGCTTTTGCTGCCCCCTTAGATTAGTTCCCTGTGCCTCTGTCCAGCACAGCCACTGAAGTGATCCCCAGGGTGAACTTTGTTTCCCATCCACTCATCAAGGTTTTTCTTGATGAGTGTTAGCGAGCAAGCTCTGCCTAATGTAGATTGGAATCTTGTTCCAAAGCATGGGAAGTCTCTGGGACAGGAATCTATCCCTCCAGCATGTCCTATTTATTGTTGTGGTGAGGTTTAGCTCCCTCAAGAGTGTGGCTCGAGGGGATATGGTTTTCTTTACGTGCAGCATGTCCATCAATTCTGGGTTGGACGTGGCCTTGTATGTCAGGAAGAGATCACCTCTGAGTAGGCGGTATGCAACAGAGTACAGCTGGAGTTTCTTCAGTCGAGCTGCATAGGGCATCTGTTTGAGGCCAGTGATCCTCTTTGTGAGGTACTTCTGTGGTCTTTCCAGCTGTTGCAGGTGTCTTGTAAGGTACATCCCAAATGGGGCGTTGTACTCTTGGATGGGTCTGATGAGTGATGAGTAGAGGGGCACAATGACCTCTTTTGATCTGGATGCAAACCCTTTTGTGATTAGGTGGGCCGCATAGAATGATTTTCTGACCCCTATGTCAATGTGATTACCAAAGGAGAGATTACTATCTACTTGCTTCCCCAGATCCTTTATTACGTCTTCAGTATTTAGGGGGCTACCACCTATGTGGTAGTTTGTGGGTATTTTGTTTTTTCCAAAGGGGATGACTATGCACTTTTTGGCATTTAGCTTTAGGCCATGATGTTGACACTAAGTATCATCTCAGTGAGACCCTTTTGGAGGATGTCTGTGTCAGCTGGAGAGTCAATTATAGCCCCTAGTTTGCAGTTGTCTGCAAACTTGGTCAGCCATAGTCCTCCTGTGCTTGCCTGTACCCCTGAGAAGTATATGCTGAACAGGAGGAGTCCTAGGACTGAGCCCTGGGGAATGCCATTTGTAACCAGTTTAGAGTCAGACTTAGCTCCCGCAACTCTCACCATGTGGGTTCTGTGCGTGAGCCAGTTGGCAACCCATCTTGTGACATAAGGGTTTATGTTTAGGATGGTGAACTCGTCTATAATACTAGAATGGGGAATGTTGTTGAAGGCCTTTGCAAGGTCTAGGTAGGCTGTGTGGACCATATTTCCCTCATCCACAGCCTTGGTAACTGTCTCAAAGAAGTCTGTCAGGTTTAGGAGGCATGATTTGCCATTAACAAAGCCGAACTGGGTAGTGTTCAGTGTTGCGGACCTCAGTTAGTTACGGTGTTGCCTGAACAAACCTCAAGTAAATATGGAGGGAAGGGATGACAGCAACAGCAGCAACCTGACAAACTGGTTGACGTAATACGTTTCCTTTATCTTTGTTTGCCTTATGCAGTAAGTCACTCCAACTCAAAAGAGATGTATGGGGTGGGGTCAACCTGTTCATCTGTTTTTCCGTTGACTCTGGCTATGTTTTCTCTAGTCTTCTTAATGCATCATCCTCCCACTGTGCTTTCTTAAAACTCTCACTGCTTATCTTCTTTTCGCTTGACTTTTCTTTGACAAAAGGCAATGCATGTCAATGACATTCTTCTGACTTGGCTTTGACAAGTCTAACTTTCAATCCAGTAATTTCTGTTTCTATAAGTATCTGCTACTGATAATTCTGCTTCTCACTAGCCTTCTGTTTTGACCATACAAAGGAATGCCTTGAACTCTGCTCAGGTTCCTTTCCGAAGTTATCGCAAAAGGCCTCTCCCACTCTAAACACTACACAGATATTCTTCATTATGTTAATAACTGTAATCTTCTGACAAGTCTGCAGACCATATACTAAGTAAGGGTCTTTCCCTTTCAGTTTCTGCACTGACTCCATTCTTTAACTTAATAATTGGTGGTGTAGGTAACACACAAACTCTTATATTTGTTCAACCAAATGCCATGTTCCTATTCCTTTTTTTATTTCTATATTTCCCTTTTTCTTCACTGAGACTATGTTGCTGCCCCTTCTCTAATTTTTATGACCACTATATTCAGAACTGTATCTTCTTAGCAGTTTGTCAGGTTGCTGCTGTTGCCGTCATCCCTCCCCTCCATATTTACTTGAGGTATATTCAGGCAACACAGTAACTAACTGAGGTCCCCACACAAGTTCCTCAGTGCCTTGAAATGGGGGATATCAACTCATTATAGAGCAGCATGTTAACTTTGGAACTAAAGCCACAGGATGTCAGGATGTAATACTTGATCAAGCAGTATCTGAATTTCTATATGTATTACAGGACACTCTTTCTTAGCTCTGTGAACATGTTAATTCCACCTTACTTTTTACACATCTTTTTTGTCTGCAAACATGAAGTTCCATAATAAGTGCGACTGATTATATTTCACTACATCACCAACTTACTAAATTGTCATATACTGTATCAACCACAAATGATCAAAACTCAATAAAAATAAATAAATAAAAGAAAATGCTTTATGCAAGGGCACTCCCCACAACCCCTGCTATTATATACACAGACTCCAAGATAATAAAAAAGTGGGGAAATTTTCATTCCCCACGATGTAACAATCCCACAAGACAAATGTTGGCATCATGTGATGACAATCAATCTACCAAACTAAACAACTTATGTAAAGAATATATGATCAAACACACTGAAAGTATAGTTGTGTAAGTAAACTTAACACAACAGCAGATGTTTGAATGATCACTGCTGCAGATGCCTTAGCTATATGGGTTACATCCTGCCAAGGATATAACAGCCAACTAACTTCTAAAGCTTCAGATCACCTTCCACATGTCCAACCAGTCTGTCAGCTTGAGCTGAGCTGACTAAAAGACAGGTGAGGGCCCCAAGTTCTTCACAGGTTTCATGCCTACAGAAAGTGGGATGCTGAGCCCTGAAAGGACAATGCTAGGAATGACAAAAACAAGTATTTACTTTCTGGCATAAACAGAGTAAAACAACAAAGGGAGGTTGGAGGGATGAACAGGCTACTGTAGCAGCAATTTGAACATCTACTTTTATGGCAAGTTTACTTACACAACTATACGATGCTAATCATACTGATCATTTCTGCCGTAGCCTTAGCTATATAGATAGATTATCCTAGCTAACCATATTTGGGAGGTGGGAGGGGAAGGATCCATGAGCTGCTGGACAAACGGTCCTAGCAAAGTTTGATTTAGACCCAGAAAATGAATTAAGCTTGTAATGCCTTGCAAACATATATAAACAGGACCGAATTTCTGCTTCTAGAATACTTCTAGAATCCATTCCTTTATAATAATCAATAGATGAAGCCAAAGTCCTGGAAGACTGGGCCTTGACCCTGTCTGGAATAGTTTTGCTGTGGTGAGTATAAGAAAAGGTAATAGCCTGAGACAATGATTTGAAAATTGTCTGCTTTGATACAAGTTGCCCCTTCTTACTCTTCACAAGAAACAAACAATTTATCCAAAGATCTGAAAGATTTAATTCTGTCAATATAGTACCCGAGTTGTCTGCAGACAACCAAGGTATGGAGTATCCTTTCTCCATCATTTTTATGTTCAGTTAAAAAAAACAGGAAGCTGGAGAGTTTTGTTTAAAATAAACTCAGATACCACTTTAGGCATAAAAGAAGAATTAGTTCTTAAAGAAACCCTAATCCCATGGAAAATGAGATAGGGTTGACTCACTATAAGAACTTGCAACTCAGATACTCTTCTTGCACAGGACAGAGCAATCAATAAAACAGTTTTCCATGTTAACTTCAAGTCAGCCAGATTAACTGGTTCACATTGAGCAAGTTCATAGGTTAAAAGGTATTAGGCTAGTAGTCCCTTTCAAAAACATTCTGACATGAAAATGTTGCATGTGGATTTAGCATAACAGGTAAGGTCTTTACCACATAGACACAAGGTTTGATTTTGACCTCAGGTTACTGGAAATGATTAAAATGGCCTTTCATTGCAGTAAGCTTAGTATTCACCTACTAATCTATGCATCTATATACAGCCACCACAGCTTTCTTCCAAGATGCTGGTGCTCCCCCATACAATATACACCTGCTTCCATGGTACAGTGGTTAGCACTTTGGACTTTGAATCCAGTGACCTAAGTTCCAGTGTCAGTGGAACCTTTCATGCTTCACTTTTTGTTGTAGGGTTTGGCGTAACGGTTTAGGTCTTTACTTCACAAATACAAGGTACAAGGTTTAATTCTAACCTCTGGTTATTGGGTAGATCTGAAAGAGTATGCAGACTGCTAGCCTAGTATTAACCTATAAACCACATGAAATAAATTTAAAGTGTTAGTGGTTCAACATGTAGCACACTTGGCTTTGGTGCTGGAAAATCAGAAAGCAGTAGGTTCTATTCCCATACCTGATGCCTGGATGTATTTTTCCTAAAAAAGTTGGAGTTTGGTATAATGGTTAAGGTGTTTGACTGACAGAAACAAGGTACAGGGTTTGATTCTCATCTTTGAATGGAACTTGGCTAGACTTAATATGGCCTGCAAGGGCAGCTAGCCTAACACTTACTTACCTATTAACAATACACTGAAAGAGGAGGATCCATAGGCAAACAAGCTGAAATGTATGATAAATGAACCTTGATGTAGGAGTAAGAAAGGGCATAGGATAGTAACTCACACAAACATTTTAAAGCCAGAGAACAACTAGCCCTGAATGTGTGCTGGTTATATTGGTGGCACCAACTAGAAAACCTTTTCCATTTGCTAATATACAATTTTCTAGTAGCATGCTTTCCTACCTCCATTATAAGATGCTGCATGGCCTCAGTAAACAGATACCTAAAGGAAAATCAGACCTTATCAACTAGTCAGTCAGATGAAGTTGATCGGGGTTGGGGAGTTGAAACATCTCTGATGTTATGTGATTAGATCCATTCTGTGAGGAAGTTTGTGGCAACTGCCCATTGTTATCTCAAAAAGAAGTGAAAACCACTGCTACATGGACCAGGAGGATTCACCACACTGATCTTGGGGGATTTCTTCTGAATCTTCACATGTATCCTGCATATCAGTGAAAAGGGTGGAAAAGCATACAGGAACATTCTTGTCCAAGGAAAGGAAAAGGCATCTGTCTTCCAGGCCTTCTTTCATGGAGTTCTGGAGCAGAATCTTGCCAGATGATAGTTTACAGAGGAGGCCAATAGGTCTACTTGAAGAATTCTACACAGATCGATCAAATCTTGGAAGACCACCTAATCTAGTTTCCATTTGTAAGAGTCTGCACCTGTCCTGCTCATCTTGTCTGCCACACAGTTTTGCTGACAGAATGTAGGATGCCTAGAGAGTGAAACTGTGCTGTAAAGGCACTTGAGTTATTTAAAAATGTAAAGCCTGAGACTTTGCGCTTTTCCTCAAAAATACATAACCTTATATGGTTACAAAGTAACACAAATTATTTAGAGGGATTGACAAAGGTTAACATATTGCAGAATGGGGGGAATCTCAAAGAACAAGAAAAGGCACTATTGCTACATAGAAAATAAAGGACTGCCTTGATAATATGCAAGAGTTTAGTAGGGTTGCTGTTAAGCAACTGTTTTTTGATAATAATTTCAGAACACAAAAGCTTTTAACACATCTCAGGCAACATAAAGTAGAAAGGGTTGTTGCCAAGCTTAGGGAACCTATAACAAGGCAAATAACTATGGATCCTGTAGAGGTATTAGAAATATTTTGGAAATTTTATGAAAATCTGTATAAAGCAGAGAACTGTGGAAATCAGTAAAAAGTACAAATGGAAATGTTTATGGAAGAATTAAATATTCCAAGGGTAGATGAAGCTCAATTACTAATGGGGTAGGAGGGGATGAGATAAAAATGATGATGCATAACCAATCCACAGGAAAGTCTCCAGCAATAGATGGTATTCCTGTGGAAGTCCGGAAGCTTGGAGGGAAAAAAGTGATAAAGATAGGGAAGGTTTTAACAGTATTTTAAAAGGAGGAGAAACATCAACATCCTAGAAGGAAGTAGTGATGGATGTAATACCTAATGTTGGTAAACACCCATCAGATCCAGCTTTATATAGGTTGATTTCAATTCTAAGCCATGATTTTCGAGTGTATGTCTGTAATCGCTTTAAGAATAAAGTACAGTTGTGTACACTTACCATAAATGTAGATGTTCGAATGTATTCACTGTTGCAGTAATCACAAATGGGTTATCTGCTTGCAGGTAGCTCTCAGTCGGCCTGAATACCAGACTCTTGGGATTTCTACGTCGGATGCTGTCGTCTTATCCATGAAGTCAGGTCATCAGGGGTATACAACATACAGCCAATGCCATTACATCAGTTTTTCTTGCCCCAGATATCAGGAGCCCCCAAAATAGGAAGCAATCAAATGATGTGGAACACCTCCAGTAAAAAGTAAATACCATTTTCATAAGATATGGACAAAAAAAGAGGATAGGTAGAAAGTATAGAAAGATAGGGGGCTGGAGGGAGGGTAACCAGGACTGCAACAGTGAATACACTCGAACATCTACATTTATGGTAAGTGTACACAACTATACTATGTTCTTCGTGTTTCACTGTTGCAGTCATCACACTTGGGTTGATTATCAAAGCTGAGGAAGGGTGGAGGCAGTCAAGAACTAGTAGGGTTGGCTAGCAGGCCTTGTAAGACTGCTGTGGCAAATCCAGCTCTGGATATGGAAAAGATAGGTAAGTGGTAATGCTTGGTGAAGGTGTGTACAGAACTGCAGATAGCAGCTTTCAGGATATCCCTGGTAGGGACTCCCCTGAGAAAAGCTGTAGAGGTTGAGGTAGCACTAGAAGAATGAGGTCTAATCCCCTGTGGTGTAGGTTTACCATGGTGTTTGTAGCAGAAAGGGATGCAGTGGGCTATCCATTTAGAAATGGTTTGTTTGGAAATGGCCTTGCCCTCTGCCCTTGTAGCAAAGCTGACCAGCAGCTGGTCAGATTTTCTGAAAGGTTTAGTCCTGTCAAGGTAGTACCTAAGCTGTTTGTGCATGTCCAAGGAGTGCAGGATCCTTTCCCCTTTATTCTGAGGATTAGGAAAAAATGTTGGCAAATGGATGGATTGGTTTAAAGCCACATTGGATATCACCTTGGGCATGAAAGATGGGTTTAGTCCTGAGGGAAACCCTGTCCGCATGTAAGATAATGAAGGGTTCCACTCCACAGCCATAAGGGCCTGTAACTCAGACACTCTTCTTGCTGACGTGATGGCTAGCAGTAAGGCTGTTTTCCAAGAGAGGCATTTTAACTCTGCTGTAGCAGCAGGCTCAAAAGGGGGAAGCATGAGCTTCTCTAGTACAAAGTTAAGATCCCAGGCAGGAGTGGAAGCTCTCCTTGGGGGGTCTTAAATTGTTAGCACCTATCAGGAACTGTTTAGTCAGAGGGTGAGAGAAGAGGGGTGGCTCAGTATTGTAATGAGCTGAAATGGCAGAGGCATGAATCTTAATTGATGAGAAGGAGAGGCCCTTGTGGAGCAGGTCTGCTAGATAATCTAGGATTTGAGGCAAGGAGGGCATGGCTGTGCCCTTCCCTTGTGACTGGCTCCAAGAACAGTATCTATTCCACTTTTCTGAATAGGATTTCCTAGTACTGGGCCTCCTGGCCTAAAGGATAACATCCAGCCCCTGTTTGCTGAGGGTTGCTGGTGATGTATTCAGGGAATAAGCCAGGCTGCCAGGTTCAGGGTTTGCAGCTGAGGATGCGAAATCTGTCCCTCTTGCTGGGACAGCAGACAGGGGGTCTGCTGCAGGTGCCAGGGTGGCAATGCTGTCAGAACGCGTAGGAGTGGGTACCAGTGCTGATGTGGCCAGTCAGGTGCAATAAGGATTGTGCTTGGCCTGTCCTGTTTGATCTTGAGGAGTACCTTTTGAAGGAGGGGCAGGGGAGGAAAGGCATAGATTGAGAGGTTTTTCCATGTGAAGGAAAGGGAATCCACTTTCCAAGCTTGGCTGTGGGGAATTCTGGTGCAAAATTTGTTTAGTTGATGGTTTTGGGGGGACTCAAAGAGGTCCACTTCTGGTGTCCCTCACCTGTGTATTAGACGTTTGAATGAGTTTTCATCCAGTTTCCACTCGTGTGGGTCCATTAGATTTTTGCTTAAGTCATCTGCCAGTGAATTTTGTTTGCCTGGCAGGAATTGAGCTTGCAGGTGCACTTGGTTGCTTAAGGCTGTGTTCCACAGTGTCATGGCTAACCTGCAGTGTGGGTAGGAGTGAGTTCCCCCCTGCTTGGTTATGTACCATATAACTGTGGTGTTGCCTGTCTTTACTAGCAGGATAAGGTATTTGAAAGCTGTCAGTGCATTCTGTACAGCTAACATTTCTTTTTAATTGATATACAGGTGAATTTGTCCTGGGCTCCATTTGCCTTGAATGAATTTGCCTGCCATGTGAGCCCCCCATGCATGCATCTGTTGTCAGAGTTTGGATGGCAGGGGGTTGTGAGAAAGGGAGTCCATTGTTGTGGTTGCAAGCCTCTGCCCACCAGAGGAACTCTGTTCTTAGGCAAGGAATGACAGGAATCACTACTTCCAGGTCCTGGGAATGTTGACACCAGAGACTTGTCAAGTACCACTGGAGTTTCACCATATGCAGTCTTGCATATGGAATCAGTAGAATACATGAGGCCATGAACCCTAGGGTTTGCAGAATTTTTCTTGCAAATAGCCGAGTTTGGGTGGCCAGTAGTTTGAAATCAGTTGTGAAACAAACCTGCTTTTCTGGAGTGAGGAATGCCATCTGGGAAGTTGTGTTCAAGCTTGATCCCAGGAATACAATCTTTTGGCTGGGTACCAGATGTGATTTCTTTTCATTTATGGTATACCCCAGAGAAATTAGAAGTCTTTCTACAAAGGTCAGGTGCTGAAGTAGCAATTCCCAACTGTCCGCCTGAATCAGGCAATCGTCCAAGTATAGGTAAATCTGAATATTTCTCTTCATGCAGTAAGTAATGGCTGGAGCCAGGCACTTTGTGAATACCCTGGGCACAGTAGATAAGCCAAAGGGAAGTGTAGAGAACTAACAGTGCATAGAGCCTGCCCTGAAACGTACATATTTCCTGCAAGATTCCCTTATGGGGATGTGCAGATAAGCTTCTTTTAAGTCTAGGGTGACTAGCTAGGAGTCCTTGGCTAGCATTGGAAGGAGCAGCTGGAGTGTAAGCAATTTGAATTATGGTACCACCAGGAAGGTGTTTAGGGTTGACGGATCCAGAATAGAGCACCAAGAGTTCTTTTTCCTGGGCACCAGGAACAGCCTGGAGTAGAAACCCTGTCCCCTTTGCTCTGTTGGCACAGGTTGAATAGCCCTGATACTGAGAGGAGAACGTACTTGCTTCTGGGCCTCTGTCCACTGGCTTGGAGGAAGGTCTGGCAATCCGCTTGGGGTTGGCAGAGAGTAGAAATAGAATCTGTATCCCTGGGATACAATGTTTAAGACACATTGATCCTGGGTAATATACTCCCAGTTTTTTGCAAGCAGGGCGAGTTTTCCTCCTAGGGGTGCAAGTAATTGGGCATGACTGGGAAGGGTCAAGGACAAGTCATTGTGAACTTTTTCCATAGAGGGTGGCTTACCACTCCCAGTTTTTAAGGAGGGAGCACTCCATTGTTTAGATCTGTGAATACCCTGAGACTGTAGTCTTTGTGGTCTGCTTCCCATAGGCTTGGGCTGAGAAGGTCTGGAAGGGACTGGAAAGGACCAATTTTTGAAAGCCAATGCCTACTGAATCTAGGTGGCTGTACCTGTAAGAAATCTTTAAAAGTTTGCATGGATTTAGCTTTTTCTTCCATCTTTTTAAGGACGACTTCTGTTTTCGAGCCAAACAGTCTTGGTTTAATGAAGCATCAAGTAATTTTGCCTTGGTATGGTCTGGCAAGATTTGTACCTTCAGCCAAGCATGCCTTCTCAGAACAGACCCAGTGACAGCAGCCCTGCAAGATGCTTCTAAGGCATCAAAACCACACTGCAAAGTATGTTTACTAATTTGGTTTGCAGAATGCATTAAGCCAAGTAAGTCCTTATTTTCTGCACAATCAGGAATCAACAACATTTTTTCTTTGATTAGATCAATAATATGCTGCTGGTACTTCAACATGTGAAACTGGCAATTTAAAGCCCTGATGGCAAGTGTTCCAGAGGTATATACCTTCTTACCCCATCTGTCTAGAGCTCTAGAATCCCTGCCCTAAGGTGTAGGATTTGTGGCTATAGAAGCCTTAATACCTTTAGGTATCTGGGAAATGGTCTCTGGATCCGCAGTGGGATTTTTAAAGATAAATTTGTGAAAGTCAGGTACTCTGTAGTATCTGTCAGGCTTTCTAGGAGCAGGTAGTAAAGTGTCAGAGGTAAGGCTGGATTCCTTGAAGACATCATATACAACATCCAGGACAGGGGAAACAGCAACAGGCCTATGCTGAGGCAAGTCAAAAAATTCCATGGGTCTCTTTTTGGACTGTGGGTAGTTCTGGCAATCCCAGCAGAAATGCTCTCTTAGGGTATGCAAGGTTTCACCGAAAGAAAGGTCCTCTGGCGGGGAGGCTAAGGGAATTGACTGCTCTGCATCAGAGTCCTCATAAGTAGATAAGGGTATGTCCTGGTAATCACAGGGGTCAGAGTCAGTTCTCTGTCTTTTAGAGGAGGAAAGCTGGCTTCCCCTAATTAAAGTAATAAGGTCTTCAGCCATTCTAAACATTTGTTTCTGTGGCATGGGAACTTGAGAATGTGCTTTGGTCATCGGTTTCCTAGGTGTAGTGCTAACTCTAGGCCTGATAAATTTGGTACATTTAGTCATTAACGAAGTAGTCGGTTTAATACGAACATCGGAAGGTCTGAACACACCCTCAGAAGCCGGTGCCTGCACAGCAGCTCCGGACCCATCCAAGGTAGAGACATCCACAGGTTCCACAGTCAAAGAAGTATCTTGCGGCATACCGGACTCCGAATGGGTCTCAGTAGAGGCCTGTGAATCAGAAAAAGTGGGTAACAGGGGCTGCAAAAGCGCCTCACTGAGTACCGGTGGACTGATGACTAGCTTAATGGAAGTGTCGTCGGCAGTTTTGGACCTATGCGGTCTGTCTCTGTCTTTATCTTTGCATTTTTTCAGAAGATTGGTAGTCGGCTGGCTTACCAAAGCCATTTTGGAATACGGAGAACAAAAGCAAAAGAATTTAGAGACAAAAATATCCCAATGACGAATAGTTTGGGAGTTGAACAATGCACAAAACTGACAGCGAGGGACTTTGTGGTCTGGGCCTAAACAGGTGACACAGTAAGAATGAAAATCTCTGTGAGGTATTTGCTTTGCACAGGCAAGACAATTGTTAACTTTTTCTGACATTGGTTAGAGCAAGAAAAAAGATCCCTAATGGGGTACTTAGCTTTAGAAGAATTCAGGTTTGAAACTCAAAAAATGAAAATTTCAGGTAGCTGCCGACCGGCACTTGCAAACTTATTCTGCTTCGGGCTCCCACGCAGCAAGAAAAGCTGATGTAATGGCGTCGGCTGCATGTTTTATACCCCGACGACCTGACATCATGAATGAAGTGAAAGCATCCGATGCAGAAATCCCAAGACTCTGGTATTCGGGCCGACTGAGGGCTAGCTGCAGGCAGATAACCCAAGTGTGATGACTGCAACAGTGAAACACGAAGAACATCAAACATGATGCCAAAACTGATCGATATGGATCACTGTGTTTTTTGGAGGGGAGACAAGCATTCGACAATGTAACCGAATAATGATGACCTACAGGGAAGCAGAATGCAAGAAAATACCATTGCTGGTAGTGGGTCTTGATGCAGAAAACATTTGACAGAATGAGATGGGATTTTATGAGTAGGTCAATGGAAGTATTTGCATTCTCTAATAAAATTACAAAGTTGATAAGGAGGATATATGAGGGACTGGAGGTGAAAATTAAAGGAGGAGTTCCTCTCAAGTTCTGTTTGAGTAGAGGAGCTAGGTAGGGGTATCCTCTTTTCTCTTTGTTTTTAGCATCAAATTTAGAACCACAGACAAAGAAAATAAGGGACTCAGAAATTCAGGGATATAATTGGCATGATAATCAATAAAAGTTGGATTTATTTGTAGATGATATTATTTTATACCTGATAAACCAGAAATGAACATGTCAGAAACATCTTTAAGTCTTTTCAGGATACAAAATTAAAGAAAATAAAACAAAGGCGATAGCTGTAAACTGTGTATCCACACACAATTTACTTCAGCAATACCCATATTTATGGGGGCATGATAAAATGAAGTACTTAGGAGGATAATACCAAAACTGAAATGTCTGTTTTACGGATAGCAGGATACAAGCAGTGAGAATGTTTTAATCTCTTAAGTTTTATACACTGGTCAGGCATAGTTTTATCAACCAGAGAAGCTGTACGTAGGAATTAATGAAGAGCTGAAGGATTTTATCTGGTAGGGGAAGACAGCAAGAGTCAAGTGGGATAGGCTGATCCTTCCAATAGAAAATGATGATTATCTGATTTGAAGGGGTATTTCAGAGCTACAAAGTTGAGGCTCCTACACATAACACAAGCAGAAATCTATAATTCAAAGTGGAAAGAGATGGCGGTGAAACAATGGGAAGCTCAAGAAACAAGAAGAGACTGGGATTTTGGATGCAGAAATGGAGAACAACCATAACCATTCAGACTATTATATTTATAAAGTAGCACACAGTATTCAAAAAACTAAGTCAACACAGGAAAGGAGATTCTGCAAACAGAAGCAACTGCAATAAGGGATACACAGAAAAGGCAAGAGGGAGCTGGAATTTACTGGAGAAAACTGGCTAAGGTATTGAGAGCAAATTATTGGCGAGGGACAAAGGTAACAGAATGGGAAGATGCCAAGTATTCATTTGGACTGCGGACTACAGATTGCCTTTACTAACAAGGATTGATATCTGAATATAGGCACAGAGAAAGAAATATGGGATTCTAAGTGAAAGACCAGCACTGGTAGATTTTTTAGTAGAATCTTGAACAGAAGATGCTGTTAAAGGGGATAATTAGTAGGACATATAAAATAATACATGGTAACTATAGGGATAAATCAGATGAGGTCAGATAGGATTTGGAAGAGAGACTGAATAAGCAATTCATAAAGAAACAGTGGGAGGATATATATATATATATATATATATATATATATATATATATATATATATATATATATATATATATCTATATCTATATATATATATATATAAAAATATATCTATATCTATCTGTGTATATATATATATATATATATGTATATATATATATATATATATATATATATATATATGTGTGTGTGTGTGTATATATATATATATATGTATATATATATATATATATATATATATATATATATATATATATATATATATATACATATATATATATATATATATATATATATATATATATATATATATGTATATATATATATATATATATATATATATATATGTATATATATATATATGTATATATATATATGTAGATGTATATATATATATCTGTGTGTGTGTATATATATATATATATATATATATATATATATATATATATATATATATATATATATATGCCTTACAAACATGCAACGAATTCTAGAAGATTTAGAATTTTTGCTTGGAAGTATCTGTATAGATATATTTTTTTAAATACCCAAAGCAGACTCCAAGAAATTCTTCCTCAGCTGGATTGCAAATGTTGGAGGAGTGATAAGGAAGAAAGAGGTACTCGGGAACATATTTCTTTGGGAGTATAATGGGTCAGCAGACGTAAAAACTTCCTGCAGACCGCTCTGTCAGAAATACTGGGTAAGCAAATTGGTGTAACTGAGGAATTGATTTTTTTGAGCTGTGATACTGAATCGGAATTGCTTAGTCATGGTAAGGACTTGTTGAATTTAATTCTGGTGGCTGCCAAAAAACAGTTACTAGAAAACAGCAATTAAAGTCTAAACCAACTGCAACAGAAGGAGAGAATACAGTAACAGAGATAAAACAAATGCAAGTGGGATCTTTAGAAAAGGGAGAAGCAAATTACATAGAAAAAAATGGGAATTGTGGGAATAACACAAGCAGAATAATTCTTTGGAGGAGAAATAAGGTTTAAGAAAAGGCAGGACGTGAATGAGCTATGAAATATTTGACTGACAATGGCTGTATAACTGATGTATAATAATTGCAACTGATAATATGTCAATATAATTTGTTTTCATTTATACAAATGTACTACACTGCCCATGTCAAAAGTGATAATTCAATAAATATGTTTCTTCTTTAAAAAAAAAAAAAAAAGGCTTATTAAGCTTGACTCTCCTTGTATGGTTTCTGATACAGATAAGGAACTATTGTTGTTTACTTCTGAATTGCTTCTGTTTTGTCACTGCACCAATCTTCTTTCGGCTTTTTCTTGGTTAGGGGTCGCCACAGCGGATTACCTGTTCACTCATGATTAGCAGTGGAGTTTTATGGTGTCAAGTTGCCAGCCCAGCGCCCAACCTTTCACAGAAGGCACACACAAGCATGCACTCACGCCTAGGGACAATTTTAGTGTGTCCAATCTACCTACAGCATGCCTTTGGGATGTGGGAGGAAACCGGACCACCCAGAGGAAACCCACGCGATCACAGGGAGGACATGCAAATTCCGCAGAGAAGGCACCCCAAACCAAAGATCGAACTGGAGAATTTGTCATTGCACCAATAAGGCTCCAAAACTGCAGAGAGCACTCTAGAACTCACTGCACCAATAAGGCTCCAAAACTGCACACAGCACTCTAGGACACATTACCAACATGCATGTAAAGAAGGATGGTAGTTACCGTTTCCTATTGGTGACATTTATTCCTGTACATGGCAGTAATCCTGCCACCTTCTGTCCTACTTTTTCATACTATATTTGTTTTTCTCACACTGTTATTTCTTAGCATAACTTTAGGTTATCTGATTCAGCTATAACTAGGTTCTCCTCCTTATCAAATGCTGCTTTCTCTCCTTGATTTCCGGCTCCTAAATGAATTATTTGTCCTTCTTACCTGAAGAGAATGTCTGGTATAGTGGTTAAAGTTCTTCCTCATAAACACAGGTTACAAGGTTTGAATCTGACCTTGGGTAACTGTCTAGGATTAAAATGGTCCTTCAGGGCAGTTAACCTAGTATTCACCTATGAACATAACGTGCAGTTTTTAGCCATTCCTCCAATCCTGGTAAGTCCCTTCTCATCCTTTCTACACCTTCTTTTGAGTACACTCTACCGTACAGCTGTGTGTCATTAACAAATAGCACACTCTTCATTCCAGGCCATTCTACAAGGTTACTTATAATGACAAATAAAATGTTACACAGCCTTGTTGTTTCTTTTAATGTACTCTTTTACCTGTTCTACTGCCTTGGACCCCGTCCAAATCTATATATGCTGATCAGTAAACTGTTATGTAGTACAGTCTCAAATGCTTTGCCTTTGCTAGCTTCATAGGAGATTACTAGGCGAACTGCTCAACAGCCCTAACAAGCCTGAGAATGGCAGTACCACTCCTTTGTAAGTTTTCTGCTTATCTAGTCAAATAAATACGCTTGGTTTGTTTAGCATGGTCATCCTGTTACAATAACCTATGACACTTTACACCCTGTGCTTCACAGCATTCCGCATATTCTAAAACTATTTCCCCTTAGCAATGTTTCTAAAACATTCCCTAGAAATTAAGGCAGACTGACACAGGAGTGTCAGAATGACAGTTTCCAGCCTTCGCCAATCACACATACCCACCTTCATTCAACAGTAATCCTACCCTCTCGTTACTATGACTTATTGAAAATCTGATATTAGAACATTCTACTTTTTCCTCTTGGTTTTCTAAGAATTCTAGGATGTATCCATTCAGGCACTATTCACCATTGTGCATCTTTAGATTCTCCCCCATTTCTTTCAGTACCCTTTCAATGCTACAATGTAATGATTCCTGCAGATTCAAAACCTCCACTGCTCATCTAGGAGACTGCATCCAATCAAAATGATGGTCATTTACCTGGTAATCAGCCCAAGATGAATGTAGATCTTAAAATTAGACATAGATACAGCCTGTACATTCAACATCCTTCACTTTATTTGTACAATGCAGTCAACTAGTTATCAATCCCTGCTCTGGTGATCTTTGGCCTCAAAACCAATAGCACAATCCACCCTTCCTTCTCTTCCTTATTATCTGCCAACTGTGGACAACATTTACCAAATTTTATACCTAAACTACCATTTTCCAATCAATTTTACTCTTTCTATTAGTCTATAAAGACAACTCAGTCAACCAAATTTGTTTTACAAAAGCTCACTTGAATGAAAAGAAATGTAATGACATTCATAAAATATGGTTAGTCAGAAAAAAGGGGCAATAAAAGAAAGCTTATGAAGGTGAACGGCCACTGATAAAAGATACAAACAGATGAGAAAATAAAATAAACAGTAAGGCGCAGGCCTAGAATCATAAAGCAAACTTGAAAATCATAATCATTTTTAAGGTAACAGGCGAAAAACTGCATGCTTTAGCCACTGGTTGTCTATTAAATGTTTCTAATCCTCATTCCCTCTATGAGGCATCTTTTTCTAATTAGAAAACAGATACAAAGTTTTTATTAAAACAAAAAGGCAGACAATTTACTTAGCTGACAACAGCCTGAATTTCTAAACATATTGTACATGTGTGTATGGGTATTGATACAAGTTTGAGCACAGACACACACACACAAGCCAACTGAAATTTATTGTCACAATGCTGACATTAAAAAACTAACAAAACATATCTAACACACAAAATATCAATATGATCACTGTTACTGCCTGTGAGGAAATATACCCTTTCTCTGCTACTGTGTGTCCTTGGAGATGGTTTACATAAGTCGCAAGGCACGGGGTAGGGGATACAGCACTCCTCACACACACATCGGTGTTGGGGGGATCCCATGCTCAGTTTCTATCAATATTTTGTGTTTTACATGCTCTATGATCAGTATTTTGGATGCGGACATTATGGTAGTTAGAACAGTTTCATTATTAGAGTATAAATAAGAAGTCTATGTATCCCATTTCAAATGCATATATATTTATTTATGCACATGCTATGCATATCATCAGAACATTTACCCACATCCTGTGCTTCTCAAATTTTCAAGCTAATTTGGAAACAGAGTTGCTTGCAAATTACACATCATAACTGTAAGTATAAAATGGGTAATCACTTTAACAGAAAATAACATTTAGGTGTTTCTCATGTTCCACCTTCACTCTCAGCCTTTTCACCAGCTGTGCCTCTGTCCTTGTGAAGACAAGCAATGGTCTCACACCCCCATTCCTTCAAAATGGCAAGTGAGTGAGGCTTCATACAGTCAACATTTGCAGCAGCTTTCTTTAGTGTTTCTGCCCCTTGAGTCCATCATAACTTGTGATTGTGGAAGGTTGTTTTTTATTTAGCAATAAATGTACTTAGAATAAAAAGTAACACCTATAAAAACATAACATAAGGAAAAGGTCAACTATTTACACCTTTCTCTCTGAGATCTGGAGGGAGGCTAAAGGGTAGCTTTACTGTTAAATTGCTGAGTAAGTATTCTTACAAACTGCACACTGTGATGATCTAAGGTACAATCAGCCATGCCAGGAGAAGTAGGATAGTGGATGTGTAACATATGCTAGCATAAGCTAGCTGTAATTTTGTAAAGAATTACATGTCATTTGTGTATCAAACTGATTTGTACAGATGCTTGTTTTTAAAAATGTGTGTGTAAAGTTTGTGTGCTAAAAATGTATCAACAATATGCCCTGCTGGAAAGAAAATAAATGTACATGTATTATTATAACAGAATGAAATGTGTATGTTTTAACAGAGGATACTGAAAGAGAAGAGGTTAATCACAATCCAGCTGCAGCAAACTTTGAAAAAAAAAACAGCTAAAATTAAATTAGGCCATAAAGATTGTGCCTTACAGTTCTGATTGCAGCCAGAGATGAAATGTTTGTGAGAAGCCTGGCTTAGTAGCTCTGTAGGAGTAAAAGTGTTAAAATGGTTTTATGACTTCCAGTAGCAGCAGCAGATCTGAGTAAAGCTCTATCTGTGTGTATGATAACATACAGGTGCTAAATCCTGACAGCTCCTAACAATGGGGGATGCATGGGAACCAGTAGTCAGATGACCAGATATATGTGATGTCATTCTGTACAGAAATAATGTTTTAATATTAGGTGAGACTTCTGTTCTTGTTCTTGGAACCTGACAAAGGAGGAAAACCACTCACCCATTTCATCTTGCCTTGATCTAGTAAGTGACCGGGGATAATGATTCTCTAAATCAGTAAAGAAAATATAGTGAGATTAGTTAAATACCGTTTTTCTGTATGTGTGTGAATATATTCATCTGTGTTATTTTAATATTTCTTGTGACTGAAACTGGTGTTTACTATAAAATAGATATTTAGTATTTTCACGTTATTTTATTATTTATTATTAAATATATTTAAACTTATCATTGTGGCTGGTCCTTTTAGAAAATATTTAAGCTTTGAGAGTATTTGCATATACTTATTTGGTGATAACTGTGGCCACTCCTGAAATCCTGGCTGTTTGGTCAACATTACCATTTGTATTAATACAAACTTCACTGAGTATAACTGGGTACCCTTGCAAGAGCTTTAGGTATTTGGCTTTGTAGTGCCTGGTGGCAGTGATAACTACCTTATGGTCTGGGCAAAAGGGGGCATAGCTAGTAAACCTGTGTCATCCTTTCCCAGGTGTGAGCGTGTGTCAGCTACTGGGAGCACGGACAAGAAGCACTGGCTTCACAGAGAGAGTGGTAGAGGACTTGGCTGAGGACTTAACTCTGAATCTGTGCCAGTGGGGAGTCTTACCGAGGACCTAGAGGGAGAAAGAGAGAGAAACCCAGACCCTGGGCTGTGTGTGTTCCCTGCGTTCTCTTAAGGGTAATTGTGCTTGATGCACACTGGTCTGCATCTGGAAATACTGACTGTATCTGTTTGTATTCCAAGTGAACATCCTTCTCCAGTGTCACTGGTGAGGATTCAGGCTCCATGATTAGTGGCCCAGAGACAGACACACACACACACAGACAAACACACACACACACATACACACACACAAAATGGCACTTCCTTTTTCAGTGTAGACCACTGCTACAATAAACTGCAGTACTTGGGTAGATTACCAAACAGTATTCTGATACTAATGGAATATGGACAGTTGAAGGATCACCTGAAGCACATCCATGACAAAATATATCCTGCTCCTGGACTCTCACAACTCACTGTAACTCTGTGAAGGTATCTACAGTGCTTTATATAGACAGATTCTTAAAATATAATTGACTTATTCTGAAGTTCCTTTCTGTTGTTTACTATACCCCAGTCATATTTTAGCTTCAAGATTATGCAGTAGTATGATGACAATTCATAGCCCCCCCACCTATATAAAAATTCACTGATGAGACTGGAATCTGACTAAACTGGAAGATATTATTATTACTACCTTATTAATAAGATAGAAATAAGATAGAAACAACTCTGATCCAAAACAGTACCAAAACAGCAAAATCTTCAGAAGTCAGGAATCGAAAATTATGATTAAATTTGAATGTGAGAATATATGTAGAAATATGAAATTGAATAGATGTAATAGTTTATATAACTTAACTTATAAAGAATGGAGTGCTTTAAAAGAATTATGTGACAGGAAGGATATTATTATCAAACCTTCCGATAAGGGAAACAAAATTGTTATGAGTGTTGTGCAATGTTTTGAGATGTGTATGAATCATTTGCAGGATGAAACAACATATGAAAGAAGCAATATGATTCATTACCAAAAGGCTGTTACAAAATTTAAACACATGTTGGACAGGGGAGTCAGGCTGGGGTTTTTTACAGAGAAGGATGTGAGGAATAGGTTAGACAATGATAGAAAGGACCTAGCTGTATTCTTTTGTTTACCAAAAATACATAAGAACTTACATAACCCCCCAGGTCGACCCATTATTTCAGCCTGCAACTATTTCCTACATAACACTGGTTTGATTTTACATAGAATATTTTTACCATATGCAGTTAAATCTCCAGTTTACATCAAAGATAGTATGGAATTTTTAAACAAAATATCCTCTATTTCTTGGAACAACAAAATGTATTGGTTGGTTATGGATGTTAAAAGTCTATATACCTCTATTAGGCATGATGATGGCCTCAATGCAGTGAGATCTTCTTTAAAAGATAACCCTTCTGTTGATTTCATAGTAGATTTGTTGGTTTTCTGTTTAAAGAATAATTATTTTATTTTTAATGATGTTTTGTATAGGCAGAAACAAGGTACAGCAATGGGGGCAGCTTTTGCCCCCATGTATGCCAATTTGTTTATGAATTTTTTTGAAAGGAAATTTCTATTTGAGTTAAATTTTATGAAATGTAATGTGTTATTTTATTTTCGTTACATAGATGACTTGATTTTTATCTGTGATGGTGGTTTTGATTCAGTTAATGAATTTTTGACAGATTTACATGGTAAGCCATTTGGGTTAGAATTTGATGGAATACAGAAGGGAAACAAAGTAATATTCGTGGATCTTGTTTTGGAGGGTACAGAACATGGTAAAATTATATCAAATATACATAGGAAGTTTATAGATGGTAACCAATACCTCCATGCATCTAGTTGCCATCCTGTACATACTTTGGAAGCTCTCCCTTATGGGGAATTGGCAAGGGTATCTAGATTATGTAACACACAAGAAAATCTACAAAGGGAATGGGATATCACATATAATATGTTTTTAAAAAGAGGGTACAGTGTGAATATTTTAGAAAATGCCCTTATGAAGGTAAAAAAGGAGAATAACATGGTAAGGAATAAATGTAATAAGGGTGAACATCACCATTATAAGAAATATCATCTGGCAACCAGTGATAAAACTTGTAAGGATATTTATTTTGTCTCTACATATAACGTAAAAAGTGGAGACATAAAGGATGTAGTGGAACATTTTTGGAAATTTTTAGTGAAAGACAAGGTGTTGATGCACATTTTGCCACAAAAACCTTTATTCTCCTATAAAAGGGGAAGAAATTTGAAAGATATGGTGGTACATGGTAAATTTGTAATGCCAAAATTTTGTTTACCAAGACCACTAAGTGAATTTGGTACAAGATGTTGCAGTAGATGCAGTGTTTGTAGAAATATAGTTAGAACATTTAATTATATTAACAACATTAGGTTTACAGTAAGAGATAGTTTTACCTGTAGAAGCAAGGGAGTTGTGTATGCTTTATACTGTCCCTGTGGATTATATTATATAGGTGAAACTAAGAGAGAGTTTCATATTAGGTTAGGTGAGCACATTAGAGACATAAGACATAAGAGGGAAAATAAATTTATTGCCACACATTTTAGTGTTTATCATAATAGTGATGCTTCATTTTTAACAGGAACAGTTTTAGGAAGTGTGAAATGTCTTTGTAATGATGAAAATGCTTTGAAATATAACTTACAATATAAGGAAAGTATTTTTATTTTGAAATACAATACAATGACACCCTGTGGACTGAATAATGAAATAAACTGGAGGTGTCTGCTTTAAAACTTTTTTGAACATAATTGTTTAATTAATTGTTTAATTAATTGTTATGAGTAAGTATATATATATATATATACCCATTCTTTCAGTGAGAATGTATACTCTTGAAAGGTGGTTACACCGAGGCGCTGGAGAATAAAGAGTTTGCTTTTGGATTTGACTTTGGTTCCTGTTTTTCGATTCCTGACTTCTGAAGATTTTGCTGTTTTGGTACTGTTTTGGATCAGAGTTGTTTCTATCTGAAGGTGTGTGGAGTGGAGTTTGTGTAATTACCTTATTAATAAGGTAGTAATAATAATATCTTATTAATACCTAGTATGACCTCCTGGCACTGCTATTTGCAAACCTTCATCATGTTGCTCCTATATGTTTGCTTCACTTGACTGTTATGTAAATTCTAGGCATGATCCTAATAATTTTTCTCTGTGTTTTTTAACTGACCTGTGAAGGCAGCATTAAAACTCAATTATAAAGTCAAATAAACATAGTACAGAGTTAATTCACTCCTGAGCAATCCATCCCTACGGTGTTTGTGCATATGCAAACTGATTGTCTCTCAGCAGCTGCACACTGGTGACCTACTTGTTTGTAGGATCAATGCTTAATGACTGTTTTGACTCTTTTATACCCATTTTTAGATGCATAATTGGATTTTCGTAAATACAGACTCCCAGTTCTTTTACAAGGATTTATTCTTCTCAACTGAAACATTTTAACATTTTGCTGGCAGACATATGGATAAGGTTGTCGTCTTGGGTTGTCCTTCTATTACTAAGCAGAAGCTGTTTTAAGTGTTCTTGCACCTAATAATCAGAATTTCATTGCTGAACATCACTAAAGTGTTCTTTTCTATATTTTATAGTTATCTGTAGTAAACTGTGGCTTCTGTTTTAAGGCCTAGGCTTTTATTTTCATAAGTGCTTGAATCTTTCTTAAAGTATGTAACACACACTAGTTAGATTTTTCCCTTTGAAATCCTCCATTTCCCAAGATTACTTTTTAGATTAGCATTTTAAGTATATGTTAAGCATATGTGTTAAGACAGCGTTGCGACTGTTCACTGTACTTTACTTCTTACATTCAGTCCAGTATTGTGCTCTGTGACCAAATGAGCTGCATAGTTAAAAAGCATATGTATTTAGCAAGGCATAAAGCTTATTTGATGTATATTAAAGTGTTGAATGTTTAACTGTTTTGGATAGATTTCTTTCTCAGTCCTAACAACGAACCCTCCTTTGAAGGGATCTGCTGTTTCCAGTAGCCTATATCATTGTTTATACTTAAATTCTGATTTCAGATTGCAAAAATATTGTGTTTTTGAGGCCTTAAGTGTAAAATCATCTTCAGGAACATTTAATCTTCACAGTGGAAGCTACAGGGAGGTGCCAACTCAGTTTTATGAAGGAATGCAGGTACTCACTGCATCCGGGATAGTATTGGAAATCTGTTCCATTTTTGTGAAACTCCCAGAGATTGAATTTTTTTTTTTACCTGTTCAAATAGGATTTTTCTGGTAAATGTTTTCTTGTCTCTTTTCTGATCAGTAGTATCTTCTTCAAGAAGGAAAGGAAAGTATGCTAGCTATCAAACAGGTAGTTCTCCATGCTATGATACCAATGAAGAATAGCTGTGGCTTGCTTAATTAACATATCAGAAACCACTGGTACTGCCAAACATGTGTCTAAAATCATTAGCAGCATGCAGGACATTCACAAAAAAGAAGTTATGTACTTACCATAACGTTCCATGTGAGTTGTTTATCTTGCCTTTATTCTCACTGATGGGTTCAGAGCTGATCCTCTGCTCCAACACGGCCAATAGCAAAGCTCAAGGTTTGCGAGTAGCTCGAGACCAAGCCCCTACTCTAAAAGGGAGACACTTTCCAAAGGAAGGAAGTACCGAGGAGCCAAGATAGTACTAGCCTCTAAGTCAGCCAGGAGGGGGAAGGAGGGAGGGAGGGATGTGAGAATAAAGGCAAGATAAACAACTCGCATGGAATGTTATGGTAAGTACATAACTTCTTTATGTAAATCTGTTAAATTTCACTGTTTATTCTCACTAATGGGTAGCGTCCCTAGCACCCTCAATCTTGGGTGGCTCATGGAAGTACGTTCTTCAGTACAGTGGAACCAAAGGAAGACCTTTCCCTGGAAGCCTTATCTACTTTGTAATGTGTGATAAAGGTATGAGGCTTAGACCACATGGCTGCAGCACAAATATTGTCAAAGGGCAATTTAGCTTGAAAGGCAGAAGACGTACAAACGGCACTGGTAGAATGAGCCTTAGGTTTGTGTGTCAAAGGCATGTTAGTATTCGCATAAACAAAGGATATACAATCTGATAACCAGTTAGATAAAGTTGTTTTAGCCATTAGATTACCTTTTCTGGCTTCAGAAAAGGATACAAAAAGTTAATCTGATTTTCTAATATCCTTAATTCTGTCAATATAAAATCTGAGCTGTCTGTGTACATCAAGTTTGTGCAGCATGTATTCCAATTTGTTAGAGTGGTTGGGAAAAAAGACTGGCAGCTCAATGACCTGATTGATATTGGATTCAGAACAGACTTTAGGCAAAAATGAGGGGTTTGTTCCGAGAGATACTCTATCAGCATGGAAAATCATGTAAGGTGGTCTGACAGATAATGCTTGAAGTTCTGACACTCTGCGGGCAGAAGTAATGGCCACTAGAAAAATAGTTTTCCAAGATAAATATTTGAGGTCACAAGAAGATGCTGGTTCAAAAGGGGGGAGAATAATTTGAGACAGCATAAAGTTCAAATTCCAGGGAGAATAAGGAATTTTGACAGGAGATCTAATGTGAAGAACACCTTTAAGAAAAGTTTTAGATAACTTATGGTCCATAACGTTCGAGCCATTGAATCCAAGGTGGAAATTTGAGATGGTGGCTAACTGGACTCCAACTGTAGCAGCTGCTGCCCCTTCCTTAAAAATCTTTGTCAAAAATTCTAAAATGGATGATAGCGGAGCTCGGAAAAGGTCAATTGTCTGTGTGTTGGCCCAAATTGAGAACCTTTTCCACTTACTGCAGTATAATTTCCTGGTGGATGGCTTGTGAGAAGACAAGAGAATTTGTCTTGTATCTTCTGAAATTGAATGAAGCCTGGCAATTAGGGGAAGTGGATTAGCCAAGCAGTCAGTTTCAGGGACTGCAGGGAAGGATGGAGGTCCCCTGACGGTTGAGTCAGAAGGTCCGGAACTGGGTCCAGGATCCATGGATCTTCCAACAGGTGATGGTGGAGAAACAGGAACCAAATCTGTCGAGGCCAGTAGGGGGGCTATGAGGATGACAGTCCTTCCCAGCAATTTTGCTTTCTGTAAAAATCTGGGTATCAATGGAAAGGGTGGGAATGCATAAAGGAGACACGGGGACCAAGCATGTATGAGTGCATCTCTCAGGGGATGTTCCGGGGGTGGTATTAGGGCAAAGTAGCTTCTGCATTTTGAACTGATGTGGCTGGCAAAGAGGTCACAGCAAGGCTGGCCCCATTTGCAAAAAATCAACTCCGCAACCTGTTGTTTGAGAAACCACTCGTGAGGGAGCAATATCGCCCTGCTTAGCTTGTCCGCTATCATGTTGGATTTTCCCGGGATGTGCGTTGCTAACAGAAAACAATGGGATGACACAGCCCATTGCCAGACCCTGAGGGCTTCTCGACAAAGGGGGTAAAAGACTTGGTTCCACCTTGCTTGTTCAAGTACCAGACTACTGACATGTTGTCCATCTGAATTGCAATAGTCCTTTGAGGAAGAGAGTGGCGCCGAGGACGTCCGAATAGATGGAACCGATAACCCCGGTGTGGGTCTCAGTTCCAAGGGTTCGACAATCATCAGTTCCGGCTCCTTCGACTTCGAGGGTCCAGTACAGCTCAGAGGAGGAGTAGTCAAATCCGGTTCAATGGTCTTCACCTCCGATGAAGTGGTCAGTGCCGACAACAATTTAGCAAGTCCTCGTGCCCTTAAAAGCTTCTGCACTAGCCGATCCATATCCAAATCAGACAGGCTGACTGAAGACTTAGAGGAATGCACCAAAGGTGCTGACTGTAGCAGAGGAGATGAGGGGACCTCAGAGACCGGCTCCAAGACTGGGAGCTGGCGCCGAACCAAAGAGACACTCAGTTCCGAGAGCTGTGGAGCAGATGGCCATGTACCTTCTGATCTCTTTGCCCTCTTGGTCTGTTTGGAATCAGAAGACTTCGAAGATTTTGACAAAGTGCTGGCACTTTCCTGGCTACCCAACACTTCAGAAAAAGAATGCTGCAGTAACCCCCTTTCTACAAGTTTTCTCTTCCTTTCTAAGAGAACCCTTGATGAAAAGGAATGGCATATACTGCAGGAGTCTTGGAGGTGTTTAGCCCCCAGACAACAGACACACTGGATATGCCCGTCCGTAATGGATATTTTCTGTCCACAATCTGGACACTTTTTAAACCCCAGTTTGGGGTGAGATTTCTCTCTCTCATCAGACATTCTTTCAACAGAATACCTCAAAAAAATATCTGTAAAGTCTAAATACAGGGCTAACTAAGCCCACACTAAGAAAACTAATAACACTTGAAGATAGCAAGACTAAATAGGGCTAAGATAGGGCCTAACACCAAGAAAACAAAAACTACATACAGGGTAGATCTCTACAAAAAACTAACCTACTAAACTATTATTATTTTAAACTAGAAACACACTGAACACTAGCAATCACTCATAAAACTAGAAAAAAATAGTTTTTTAAACTTGCGATTTGTCAAAATGGTCCGAGCTAACTGGATCACAGAGATCTCTCTTGCCACGGCAAACTAGATCTGAGGTAATTCCAGCAGTGCACTGTGAAATAAGGGGCTTGGTCTTGAGCTACTGGCAAACCTTGAGCTTTGCTATCGGCCGTGTCGGAGCCGAGGATCGGCTCCAAACCCATCAGTGAGAATAAACGGTGAGATTTAACAACTTCACATCTTAATTTTCCAGACTGGTGATAACACATGATATGCAATTTACTCTTTTTGACTTTCACTGACTAATTCTCTACCATCATGCAATCATCTAGAGATATCTTGTGCAATAGGAGGAATGTACCACCCTGTGAAGCTGAAAAGTCTACTTGAGGATAATCATATTCCTAACTCTTGCACTATGGTCCTGAGACATGACTTCCAATTTCCTTTCGTAAGCCACTATGCACTTACTGTGTAACCTACAAAGTTAAGATGTCTTGGAATGTACAGCCTTAAAGGTCAGTTCCCTTTAGAGTCCAAGTGTCAGATCCTTAAGGGAAGACTACTTAAGTGCACAGACTGTGTCACTCTTTGTACATTAGCACACCATGTGGCTGATGTACTGTCTGTTGTCTTTCAGTATCAATACTTGGTACCACACATTGTCCACATCATGCTGATGAGGGATATGCCAAGAAATTAGTTATAAAACTAGAGCTCCCTAATAAAAGATGGACTGAATGTGGGTTCCCTGGCTATATACCAAAGCATATGTAAACACAGTATGACATGGTACTATAAGATGGCTCTGTCTGCCTCTGAACAGGTTGGGATGGTTGAACCTCCAATTCAGATCAGGTAAGATCTCTCAAGCTTTGGTAAAAACTGTTACCACACTGATCTGATGACACAAAGGCACTTCTCATATGGCTTGGGAAACCATGATAATACAAGACAGTGCACAGTCCAGAAGCCTTAAGAGGTGATGAGCTCTTGTTTTTTGATTCTACAGGAAACTAAATGACCATCCAGTTGTCATTTATGTGTGGGAGAAAGACCTTGTGCTGTATCCTGTAAACGACAGTTATATATTGAATTGCCTAAGAATGGATCAAATGGGAACCTTTTAAATTCACAATTATCTCCTAGTATTCAAATACTTTCAAAACTTAATTATAGGCTCATAAGAGAATTCTAGGCTAACTGCCTTGAAGGGCTATTTGAAACCTAGCCAATAATTCGAGGTCAGAATCAAACCATATACTTTGTGTCTTTGAGGCTGCTGGGTTGTTGCTTTTCTATATTAAACAACAAAGAGAAGTGAAGATTTGTCATTCCTTGTTCTGTTTTTGAGTTCATTTTAGCAATCTGTATCTGCTTCAGATAAACTCTTTAAACCTACATTAGTAATTCTAGTAAACAGCTACACTGCATTTTGCCACTCAAGCGGACAAACTAACATTATACCCTAATTTCTTTCTTATGCGGTGAGGGCATGTCAGGATAGTTCAAGACTTGAGCTTCAATTAAGGTATTTCAGGCCAGTCAGCTACAAAGGTTTCTCTCCCTCCCACCCTGTTCTAGCTGTGTTCCAAAACTCAGTGTATCTGTTGCTGTCTTCCTTTTATGATAATTTGACAACATAATTCCCTTCCTCTCCTTGCTTATTGGCTGTTGTCAATAAGTATCATTTTACAAAGTCACTCCCCTTAAGCTATTCCCCAAGATAAGTGACCTTTGATACAATTGCTTCAAACTGAGTGTACTGGTACTGCTTGCATGGTTTTGGCTGTTAAAATTACGATGTTTTTGTTATAATTAGTTTACTGGTTCCTTCTGATGGTAGAAGGTGTCCAGGTGAGTTGTTGGCATTACTGGCTACAAAGGCTACATCCAAGAGTCTTGCTATTGGATAGTGTACTCTTTTGAGCTTTTTGTTGCTTATTTTCTATATTCTAAATAAAAATATATAGTGTTAATGCTGTCCCTCATCTAGTGATACAGCTGCCTGTACTATACAGATGCAGGCATTTACAGCATTAAGTTTCTCTATATATCCTAGTCCCCCAATTTGTACTGTACTTTAAACATTCAGTAGTTGTGCTTAGAAGCTCTTTTTCCCCCAGGATGCTCATTGCTCTTTGTGTGTAGACTTAGATTGTTTGTTTTAGACATGTAGCATCTCTACCAAATCAACACCATAGTCATAGGCATAACTATCCTTTCAACCTAAATTAATCGAATGGAAAAATGGATTTGCATTTTTCAAACATCTCCATAGCCAGTCTGGTTGAAATGGACATCTTGAGACAATGTAGTAATTGTCATTTGCTTACTGACAACCACCAACTACTTAAACCAGCAGACACATTGTGTGAGTGATGTAGATTTTCATAAGTAGCCTCATTGCTGCAGTTGCTTTAGCTCTATGGGTTAATAATTGTTAAGGATAAAACAGCCAGACAGGTTCCAAAGCTTCACGTCACCTTCCAAATGTCCAGTCAGCTCATGCTGAGAGAAAGATGTGGGCACCAAGCCCTTCAGAGCTTTCCTAAAGTTGAACAGAGCTTCATTTGTGGGCTTTCGAGGATCTATAGTCAGATACCTTTTTCCACTGTTGTGCAGATAACTATATTTGAGGGAAAAAACACCTTCCACATCTATTTTTACAAAATAAAGTGAGCTTTTTCTGTGAAAATACTGTTACTGACAATCACATGATAATTAGTAACCTTTAAACATGAATGTTACATTCGACTTTTCTAGGAAAACACAAACTAATTTTCTGAGGTAAAAAGTTGTTTTATCTTACTTTTCTGGGCTGACGCAAGTGTTTACAGTGCACTTTACTTTGTATTTTATGGAATAAGTTATTTTTTTACCATTTACCTGTTTTGCCAACTACTGCTGCCAGGCTTCCCTGATAATTGTGCATCATTTTCAGCTAAACCATGGAACAGCCTACAGGTTCCTCAGTTCTTATTTCCTCCAACCACAAAAAGAAAAACAATACTAGACAGTCTCTGCCAACACAGTATGCTGCTGAAGTGCCTCAGCCACACATAGATGATCCTGGAGTTGTCACTTCTATTTCCTCAAACAATTCATTTTTTCCTTAGCTCCCATTGGGGTAGTCCTTACATTCACCATGGACCAGGACTCATGCTCTGTGGCTGTTAGAATGCACTTAGCAGGCAAGGGAGAGCAAGTCTTTTTGGTCTTACGAGAGGCGGCAGGGAATAATGATCTGCCTAGCAAGAATGCCATGCTTATCCCCCATAGAGATTTTTTTAGCAAAAGTGTGTCTGCTTCTTTAGAAATTCCTATAAAAAATAAACAAAAACAAATACATATTTCTTCTTCTGTCACTTTCGACAGGAGTGATGGCTTAGCTCGGGATTAAGTTCACTCAGTCTCTTGACCCTTCCAGTTTATCTGTCTCTGTTAAGAAAAACGATTAAAAAAAAAAAACACTTTATGCATCGCCACTTAGCTAGGGTTAAACTATTCCTGGCGCCATAAAGTCTGCTCTTCGAATTTTCCCTTAGAACTAGCCAGTTTTTTAGTTTCAGCAATCAAATCTGTTTAGTTGAGCTCAGCATTTGTTCAGAACTCGTAAGCACTAAATAAGCTACAAATCACTACAGCACTCAACTTTCCTCACTTGTCTAGAGGAAAACAGTTTTTTAGCACTTAATAAATAAGCACCTATCCAAGCATGTCTAAGGGTCAGCTCCCGGTGTTTTCTCCTGTTTACCTGATGAATCTGGGCATCTTGGGGCAATGCAGCAATTGCCTCATGTACAAAGACAACCCTCTCCTCCTACCACCAAACACTACAACCTCTGAGAGATGCACTTATATAGCCAAACTGGAAGCAAAGTTCTCTTCACTCAAGACTGGACTAGACAGTCAAGAGGAGAAGGTAAACACTTGCACCACACCACACTCATCACATAGTCCCTCAAAATATACATCACCAAAACACACACATAGAAACACAAAACACACACTTACATTCAATGAGGCTCTCAATAAAAATCTGCCCAAGCAACAGGGCTCTCAAAAGTAGAAAAGCAAGCAAACTCCACTCCCCCAACACAACCCAAATGACACATAGCCCACAGACTCAGTTTGCCACTCAACCACAGCCCATAAGGCATAACAACGTACCCATCACTCTAGTCATAGGTGACTCTATAGTCAGGCACACTGATATTCAACTCACCAGGCTAAACAAGGAGAAAGTTACAGTCAGCTGCCTATGAGGTGCCAGGATCCACCACATAACGCACGCACTCAGGTCACTCCACAACAAGTACAAATATGACTCTGTCGTTGTCCATGCTGGTGTGAATGACCTGAGATGTACCTCCCTGGACTACATGAAAAGAGACATGGAGGAGCTGTCCGATCTTGTGGCCCAGGTAGGCATGACCCTAGCCCTGAGTAGCATCCTGCCATTACCCAGAATGATACCACAGTACAAGGACAAAATGATTGACTTCAACAATTGGCTAAGCTTCTGGTGCCATTCTAAGGGGATCCAGTATCTGTCTATCTGGAATGACATGATCGACAGACCACAATGCTTTGCCAGAGATGGCCTGCACCTTTCACCCTCGGGATTCTGGACACTGGCTAAGGCTCTTGCCACCCCAATAGTGCCTTTTTTAGGCAAGGTTCAAATGACAAATTCACCACCATAACAGATACAAGCAAACAAAATCTGAGGCTAATGCTAGAAGTCTAAACCTCAAAATGCACTCTCTCAAGGCACTCCTTAAAATGGAGAAGATCGACATCTATGCAGTGACAGAGACCTGGTTCAAGGCTCCAGAGAGCACCCCTGCATTACCAGTCTATAATTCATACCACACCTTTTGGCCTCCTAACCTGGACTGAAACACTAAAGGCAGAGGCATGTCCATATTCATTAAGAATATCCACACCTCCAGGCTAGTTGCTCAGCATAATGCATCCGAGATTATCCAAGTGGAACTAACTCTGGGCAAGACCGCAATCCAAATTGTAGCTTGCTACAGACCCCCCACCTTGCCTCAGGATTCCCACTCCTCATTTCTTGATACACTGGAAAATATTAGGGTACAACCTAACACCCTACTAATGGGCGATTTCAACTACCCCACCATTAACTGGGAAAACTACTCATGTACCAACTCTTTTGCTCAACGTTTTCTGGAATTCATAAATTCCAGTGCCTTAGATAAACTTATTCACACCCCCACCAAGGGCAGCAATATCCTAGACCTGGTCATTACCAACATGGGCAACCGGTGTTCCACACCAGACGTCAATTCCTTGTTGGTCAGTTCCGACCACAAGCTAATCACCCTAGACATCCACATCCTGCCCCCACCCCCCCATTAGGGAAACCACCATAAAAAATTTCTCCAAAGCCAACTTCACGCTTCTTAAGACAGAAGTGGCAAACTTCACGACACCCATGCAGACGGACAATAGAGGTACAACTGCTAAATCCTACAAAAATGGACTTTATAAGCACTTACAAGAGTGCATGGCCCATGCAATCCCTAACAGAACCAAGATGCTATCCTCCAAAAAAAGGAAGCTAATTTGGTGGTCCCCTGCCATAAACAAACTCTACAACAGAAGAAAGAAACTGTTGCAAAATAAGAGTAAAATCCCATGATTGGAGGAACTCCCTTGGTCAGCCTCAGTAAGAAGCTGAGATCCCTCATAAAATCCTCCAAAGCTAGTTACGAAAACAAAATCGCCATTGATTCTAAAGACAACCAGAAAGCATTCTATAGCTATGTCAGGAATCTCAATGGCAACACTCAGATCTGTTCCGAGTTACAGCACAATTGTACTAAATATACAAAACCAACTGATATTGCCAACATCCTGGCAGACAGGTTCAGTGCTAACTTTACCCCCCTCTCATCCCCTAAAGGGCCCATCTCTATACCAGAAGAATGCAAAGTTCCTGTAATGACGGCTGCACAGGTGAAAACCACACTCTCCAAAGCCAAGAACACAGCATCCATGGGGCCTGACAACATCCCAGGCTGCGTTCTACATGAACTACAGAACGAACTGGCACCCCACCTAAGTACCATGTTCAATCATAGCCTCAACTTAGGCTTTGTACCCAGTGAATGGTGCACAGCGACAGTTATGCCATTCCACAAAGGGGGAGTCATCATGGACCCCGGGAATTACTGCCCCATTAGCCTGACAAGCCTTGTCTGCAAGGCTATGGAATGTATCATCATGGAACTTATAAACAATGACACTGGTAATCTCCAAACTCTGGACCCCACCCAGTTTGGGTTTGTAAAAGGCAGATCATGTCTCCTAAACCTGACAGACTTCTTTGAAACGGTCACCAAAGCCGTAGATGAGGGTAAGGTGGTTCACACAGCCTATCTAGATCTCTCCAAGGCTTTCGTCACCACCCTCCCACTCTGGAATTATAGATAAACTCACTAAACTAGGTATAGATCCCTATGTCACAAGATAGGTTGCCAACTGGCTCACTGACAGAACCCATACTGTGAAAGTAGCAGACTCCAAATCCGACTTCAGATAAGTGACAAGTGGAGAATCACAGGGTTCAGTCCTGGGTCCTCTCCTGTTTAGTATCTACTTCTGTGAAGTACAGGCTACCACAGAAGGTCTTTGGCTAATGAAGTTCGCAGATGACTGCAAACTAGGAGCCATAATCAAATCTCCTAACGATGTGGACATCCTACAAAAGGGCCTCACTGAGACAGATGCCAGGTGTCTAAGCCATGGCCTCAAGCTCAATGCCAAAAAGTGCACTGTCATCCCTTTTGGTAAAAACTCTGTACCCATGAACTACCACATAGGCAGTAGTCTACTTAACACCAAAAGTGTGATAAGAGACGTTGGGACACAGGTGGGCAGTAGTCTCTCCTTTGATAATCTCATCACCACAGTAGTCAGGAAATCTTTCTACGTGGCACACCTCATCACAAAAGGGTTCTCATCCAGGAAAAAAGAGGTCATTGTTCCCCTCTACTCATCACTCATTAGACCCATTATAAAATATAGTGCCCCTTTTGGTATGTACCTCACAAGACATTTACAACAACTGGAAAGGCCGCAGAAATACCTCACAAAGAGGATTACTGGCCTCAAACAGATGCACTATGCAAACCGTCTCAAAAAGCTTCAGCTTTACTCCATCGCATATCGCCTACTCAGAGGCGATCTCTGCCTAACATACAAAGCTATGTCAAACGCAGAGCTGTTGGACATCCACCACTTAAAGAAATCCCAATCCTTCCGAGCTACACGGTCTAGGGAACTAAACCGTGTCACCACAATAAACGGAACATGCTGGAGGGATAGATTCCTGTCCCAGAGACTTCCCATACTCTGGAACAAACAACCTATTTATATCAAACAAAGCTCCTCATTAGCACTCTTCAAGAAAAATCTTGATGGTTGGATGGGAGATAGGAAATTCACTCCGGGGATCACTTCTGCGGCTCTGCTCAAGAGGGACACAGGAAAATAATTTTCTTGGGTGGTGAAAGCCAGGTACCTTTTTGGCTAGGCTTATATAGGCCCTAGGGCCAATAGCTTAGTACCTACCTATGAAGAGAGATTCTTCATTTTCTGAAGATGTGTGAATTTATGAACCTCAAAATGATGGTGGGACATATTCTAATTTGTAGCCTCAGTTTTTTTTTTAATTCATATTCTAAGGTAGTGTGGTTTTTGCCATTCCCACTGAAGGATTCTCTTTCTCTAAATTCTTTTTCCAGAATGAATTAGTTGTTTCAGTGGGAACATAATAATACTCCACTGACCCTGAAGAAATATTACGATTTATTCAACCTGGATTTTCTAGAACCCACTCCAATTCTTCCTATTCTTTCAGCTTTGTAGGATGACTTTGTCACAGCTTTTAATTTGCCTGACAGCCAACCTGCTGCCTCCTAGAAAGCAGACAGATTACATAAAGCTCCTCTTACAAGTTTCTATACACTCTCCTCAGATTAGATGCAAAAGCTATTACTTTACTGAATTGTAAACATCTGATTAATAACAATCGCCGTCCTTCTGACAAGAATGGGAAAACGTTTGACAGATTTGGGAAAGAAGTGCATTCTTCTGCAACAAATGTTTTTATTACTCTCAACTGTATATGCCAAAGTTTATGCTTGCCTCTTTTGAGAACATGAAGAATATTACGGCATTTGTTTCTTCTTCTAAGGAGAAAACTTCTTCATGTAATTTGATTGCTTCTGTGTCTCAAGTGGCTACTCAGTGTTTGAGATATGCTTATGATTCTGCTGATACCAATAAAAAAGGTCTGCTGCCACTGGAACTGTTATGAGCATTGCCTGGTTGCATTCTAAAACATTCCAGAAAATGTAAAAACTGAGACTTTGAATTCTCCAATGGACAGAGCTTTAGGTTTTGGACTACCTGCTGCACAGGTCCATAAAAAGCGTGACGAGAGAGGTAAACTTATTGCCACTCCTACAACCTTCTTTAAAAAGTGAAATAGCACAGAGGTTCCAAAAAGAAAGGTGAAACCACTGACAGCAAAAGACAGTCTAACAAGTCTTTATGACTATCAACAACATTTCTCTCCACTCTCCCACCCTAGAAAACCATTACTCCTTCAAGAGAGTTTGAACTTCCACTTTTCTCTTTAGCAACAGATAATTTCAGGCAAGGCAGATGGATCTGGAAAGTAATTCTTCAAGGTTACAGATGGCAGTGGCAGTCTCTAAATCCTTTTTGAGGGATACCCCCTCATCCGTCATATCAAATTCCTATTTTCCCCCGTCATTCAGCATTTGCCCTCTCAGTGGGTGATAAAAGTGTTTTCTCTTCACCAGTTGGGAGAAAAGTTTTACTCAAGAAAGTCTGTGATACAAAAAAAAAAAATACAGTTGCCTAAGAAAACTTACCATAACAGCAGACATTTGGATGATCACTGCTGCAGTAGTATTGACTATATCATGCTAAGGGATAAAACAGCCAGCCAGCCTCAAAACCCTTCAGGGTACCAACCACGTGTCCAAACCATTAGTCAACTTGAGCAGAGAGGACTAAAATATCAGGTTTGAGCACCAAGCCCTTCACAGCTTTCATGACAACAGAGAGAGAGGGAAACTAAAAGCCTTAACAAGGACAATGCTAACTAACATAGTGGATCACACCCTGGCCTAAAAGACATAAAAATAATAGGGGTGGAGGGAAGGAGCAGCTACTGGAACAGATATCCTTTGAACATTTATTGTTATGGTAAGTTTGCTTACACAACTGTTCTGTGTTCATCATTTGATAACTGTTACAGCCTTAGCTATATCGGTACATTAGGCAGAAGGGAATGTGAAAACATGAAGGACCAGTAGCCCTTGTAGAACAGCCCAAGCAAAACCATCCTAGACCTGAGAAAGGAATCTAATTTATAATATTTTGTAAAGGTATGTACAGAGGACCAAGTTATTGCTTCTAGAATATTTTTAGAATCTAACCTTTTGCAAAAAGCCACAGATGAAGCCAAGACACTAGTAGAATGAGCTTTGACCCTGTCTTAAACTATTTTGTTTTGGTGGATTTAACAAAATTGAAGTGCATGAGCAATCACTTGGAAATAATCTGCTATGACACAGACAGTTTTTCTTACCTTCACAAGAAACAAAGACATGACCAGTGCTCCAGAGAGATTTTGTTCTGTTCATGACAGTATCAGACTTATCTGTGGGCATCCAAAGTATGGCATATCCCATTTTTCACATTTCTATGTTCTGGAAAGAAGACAGGGAGATGGACAGCTTAGTTCAAGGTAAACTCAGATTTCACTTAAGGCATAAATTGAGAATTAGTTCTCAAGGAAACCTTATGTTTGTGGCATAAGGTTGACTCACACTAAGAGCTTGCAACTCAGATACTCTTCTTTGAAGAGGTCAGAGCAATCAGTAACACTGCTTTTCATGTTAATAACTCCAAGCTAGTCTAATCAGCTGGTTCAAATGGAGCAACAGTTCGCTTTTTTAACATAAAATTAAGATCCCAAGGAGTAGCCTTCTGTTTTTAGGAGGCTTCATATGCAACACCATTTTCAAAAACATTCTGACATGAGTCTGCATTGAAAGATGGGGAATAATGCGTAGACATGCTGAAATGTCTAACAAATTAATCCTGGCTGAGAAGTAAGACAGATCAAAGGATAGTAACTCACACAAATAATTTAGAACCACAGACACACTAGCCTTGAATGGGTGCTGGTTGTTTTTTTGACGCCGACTAGAAAACCTTTTAATTTACTAACATAAGATTTTCAATTAGTAGATTTTCTTTCCTCCTTTAATACCTGCTACACTTCCTCAGAAAAATATGATTGAAAAGTATTAAGATTCCATTATCCAGGTAGTCAGTTGTTGTTTTGAGTTGGAATGTATAAACATCTTTGGTCTTTTGTGAACAGATACAGTCTGGAAGGAAGTTTTTTTTTTTTTTTATAATTGCTCCTGGCTATTTCCAAATGAAGGGAGAACCACTGTTACCTGGGCCAGAAAGGAGTCACCACAGTCATCTCTGGGGAGTCCTACTGAATGTTCAGAATTATCCTGAATATTAGTGGTAAGGGAGAAAAAGCATACAGAAACATTTGTGTCCATGAAAAATAAAATGTATCTGTCTTTCAGGCTTTCTTGCATGGATAGATTGTTGTGAATGGAGGCAAAAATATATATTTGAGGTTTCTACCACAGATGGATCAACTCCCGGAATCCCCCCATTTTAATTTCCATTCATGAGGGTCTGTCCTGGTTCTGCTCAGTTTGTCTGCCACAAAAGTTTGTACTGACAGCCAGTGATCCCTGTAGAGTAAGACTGCTAAAAAGCCATATCCCAGGCTACCATGAATAGTCTGCAGAGGTCAAGATCTGGCTACCCCTTGCTTATGCACCACATAAATGTTGTGAGGAATACAAATGACTGAGAATGCGGACGGTATTTATAGGTGCCAACAACTCTTTTATGTTTAGGTATTTTTGGTCTGTTTTTTCTGTTCACATGACCTTGCACTTAAATCCCCTTAAGCACTATTCCTCAAGCAAATCCTGAGGTATCTGTTGTGACGGACTGTTCCGGAGGGGACAGGGATAATGGGAGACCTGGATTCTGAGAAATTTGATGTCTCCACCAAAAGCTCTTCATCCTCACAAACTTCACACCTGGAATCTGAAACATCAACAGATGTTGATACTGGGACCACACAGCTTCAGGCATCATTGAATTTTTCTCAAGTGGAGTCCTGCAAGAGATATCATGACAATCACAGATGCCATGTGACCTAGAATCCTGAGAAATTATTTGCTAAGACAATAGTTTGGGTGGAAAACCTCAGGAATAGATCTTGATATACATCTACTTTTCCTGTAGAAGAAAAGGTATTTGAACTAATTGTGCAGGAGATACTTCAGAAAAACTATCATGTGGGAAAGAGTCACAAAAAATATTTTTAAGTTATCTTGGAACCCAGTCTGTGTAGGAGATCCCTTACACTGGTAAGAGATTCCTGAACCTTTGGCAAAAACTCTGCAAAGATAACTCATTTAATTATGGAGAAATCCGAAAACCTTGCAGTCTGCTGTAGGCTATCACAGAAGCTGGACACTTTGTGAATACCACTGGAGCAGTGGATAGACCAAAGAGTAATGCAGAGACCTGATAACATAATCCAAACAAAGAAAACTTAAGAAACATCTGAAACCTGGAGCTATAGGAATGTAATTATATTCTTCTCTTAAATCTAAGATAATCAAAAAACTCAAATAGAAAATAAGGGATGACAATGTGTGAAGGGATAACATGTTAATCTTAGGTCCAGGTCCAGGAATGAAAGATCCAGAACTGGTCTCCAAGAATCTTCCATTTCACCAGCTGATTAATGCTGCAGTAGCCTTAGTTGTAAGTATTATATCTCACTAAGGATATAACAACCAGACAACTTCCAAAGCTTTCATGGCACTTTCCATGCATCCAAACCATTAGCCAGCTGCCCATCCACACAGATAGAGATGTACTAATAAATCAGTATCCTTGATGTAAAAACTTGTTTTCAGTTATTCAGCACCGAAATGGACCTAATTGTTTTTTAATAAAATTTTGGCAGGGATTAGCACAAAACCCACTTAAAGGATAATAAGTGTTGACCCAATGAATGGAAATTGTTTTAGAAAATAATTATTTATTTTTAATGGCAAATACAATTTAAGGAAGTAGCAGTCACTGTGGGTACAGTGTGTCTGCTGGTATTCGCCAATATTATTATGGCTTAATAGAAAGAGAAAATCGTTTTTCAATCTGAATGTAGGGGTTGCCAGAGTTATTATGCCAGATGTCTGGACATAAGCATTTTTTTCCACAGGTTCACAGGTAGTTATAGGCTAATGGCAGAAGAGCCATTTTAAGCCTAGCCAAGTTTTCCCAAGACTTACCAAAAAACAGCTGACATGTGTCAATACCCCAAGCAATTTTATAGTTAGACTAAACACTTGTACACATCAAGCATTCACAGGCTGCCCCTGTCCATTAGCGACATAGGTGCCAAACCAGGGGTAAACCTGTGATTTCCCATCCATTGGTCTAATTTTCTTTTAACTAGAGTTAGTTAGGGATGAGCTTTACTTCATGGGATGTGGAATCATATAAAATGGGGCAAACCACCAGGGGTAAACCTGTGATTTCCCATCCATTGGTCTAATTTTCTTTTAACTAGAGTTAGGGATGAGCTTTACTTCACATGGATGGGAATCATACAAAATGGGGGGCACAAAGGCCCAAAACTAGGGATAAATTTTAAATACTGCTCTTATAAACTTATAAAGTGGTTTGAATAACATGGTTTGTGTTAACATGCATTTTCTGAAGGATTTGAAGTTTGAAACTCAAATGTATGTCATTATTTAGTGATTACAATCCTCAGATCATCCCGGTGATTTTCCAGAAAAAACACAAATTTTATGAGGAATAAAACAAAAATGAAGCAGAAATCTGGACATTCTGCGAAACCCTGGACAAGTGGAAAGGTATGCTGGGAAGCCTGTTCCAGAGAAGAAGTAATCTTTGAGACACATACCTGTCCCTCTACCATGTCCTGTTTATGGTGCAGACATGGTTTAAGTCTTTAGATCAGGTATTTCTGATGGGAACTGTCTTATGGTTGCTCAACAGATCGATGAGTATGGATAAGCAGATGGCTTGTAGGCTAGTCACAGATCGCCATGCAGCAGTCCATAGGATACCGTGTACAAGTACAATGCTTTCAGATGGGTCCACGAAGGACTTGTTTACCCCTTATATTCTACTTGTAAGGTACCTCTGCAGTCTTTCAAGCAGATGCAATGTACTCGATGACTGGTTTGATGAGAGCTGAGTACAGTAGAACAATGGCTTCACTAGACCTGGATGCTATGCTCTTATTATAAGCTGTGCAATGCAGAATAATTTTCTCACGACAGTGGACATGTGGTGGTCAAAGGTCAGGTTACTGTCAACATGTGTTCCAAGATCCCTGACCACTGGGTCTACCTTAGGGGGTGTATTATCAATCTGGTAAATTCCAGGAGTCACTGTCTTTCCAAAGGGTACTATTATGCATTTTTCATATTGAGTTTTAGTCTATAGCTCTGACACTAGCTGACTTGTCTGTGTCAGGCCCTCTTGAAGGGTATCTGTCTCTTTTGAGGATTCAATGACTATGTCTAGTTTGCAATAATCTGCAAACTTGGGTCAGCCAAAGGCCCTTGACATTTGCTTTGACTTCAGAGAAGTAGATGCCACCAGGGGGAGGCATCAGTATCAATCCCTGTGGGAATCTGCAAGTGACTGGCCTCTTTGTAGAGGTGAATTCCCCTAACCTAATTTTTTTTTGTCTTATCAGTGAGTTGGCTGGCTATCCATGGGGTAGCATGACAGTTTATGCTTAATCTTTTAAGTTAAGCTACAATGCCTGACTGAGTTATTGTGTCTAATGGCTCAGCCAGGTCAAAGTAGGTGGTGTACATGGTGTTGCTTTATCAGATCCACTGTAGGCCTTTCAATGGCCTTGTATATGAGACCTGTCAGACTTATGGGTCTGTATAGTTCCTTGGGTCTGTGGAAAGTCCCCCTCCTTATGTAGATGGATAACCACTGCAGTCATTAGGAGTGGAGCCTGTCCATATGTGATGGGTAAATAGAGACTCTAGCAGGCCTGATAGGAGGCATCCTGGGATATTATTAGGGCCCACTGTAGCAATGTTCTTGGCCTTAGACAGTGCAGTGAGGACTTGCTTCGTAGTAATATTGCTTGAAAAATCTTGTGGTTATTTCCCCTGGGGGGGTGTAAAGCTGGGGTTAAATGTATCAAGAAGTCTTTTTGCTATATCCCCTGACTCCAAAAGATGGTTCCATTCACTATTAGTTCAACATTGTTGAGTGTAGCCTTTAAGATTCTACACATAACTGAAGAAAGCCTTTTGATTGTCCTAACATGCTATTTTTATCTCAAATTTGGCTTTCGTGGATTTGATTATTCCCCAGAGTGACATTTTTAACTTGCTGGGCAATGCCTTTCCTGTTTTGGGACATGATTTCTTTAAATACTAGGTTATCACTATGCAGATGATTACAAGCATAGCTAATAATCAGAGGTCAGAATCAAAACCCGTACCTTGTATCTTTTAGATAAATACCTTAACTATGCCAACCCTGTAACCCACTGTAAAGAAATTAAGAAAATGTTTGACTTACTATAATTCCACCACTACCCTTTTGCAATTTACCTACAAATATTCATAGGATACAGTATGTTATTTGGATATAAAACTTACAAGGGATGTAATAATACAAGCATTTTTGTTCAAATACACTTTGAAAACCTACTTATTCTGACTCATTATTACATTTAAGTAGCTGTCACCCAATAATCAAGAAAGAGCCCTAGTTGAAAGGACAAGCAGTACACTTAGCCCTGATGGTCTGAGAGGATGATGCACTCAAAAAAATAGTATTTAAGTTGAGAGGAATGTTACATAATATGGGAAACCCCAATACAATACTAGATCCGATACAAGCTGAAATAACCAAAAGGGAAAATGTAATATTTGTTCTGTTTTGGAGGAAGAAGAAGGTAGGTGAAGAATGATGAACAGCAAATGTTAGTGGAGGGCAATTATAATACATATTAAAGGACTATGGTGTTGTCATATAACACTAACAGTTCATCAGAAAAATAAACAATTAGTAAAACCGGGGTATTATTACATATGGGGAGATGCTACAAAACATAATAGGAATAAAACCAAGGTTTATATATAGGAAGATAGGCATTTAAAAAATAGAAAAACAATAAGGAAACACAGACTGCTGTTAAACAGCAAAACAGTATATATACATGCAATAGATGCAAGTACTGTTCATACATTTTTGAGGGGAAACAGTTGTAATTTGTTATTTTGGTGTGATTCACTCCACAGGATATAACTGTGCCTTAAAAGGTCTTATCTACATTGCTATATGTCAACAATATAGGTTCATAGGTTCATACTAGGCTATCTGCCCAAGGGCATTTATAAGCCTAGCCCATAGTTATGTGGCTTTCGCCACCCCTTTAGTTTGAATAAAAACTATGCCTATCATTTTGCTGTGCCTCTGTCAAGCAGTGACACTGAAGTAATCCCTGGGGTATATCTGCAATCTCCCATCCATTGGTCAAGATTCCTCTTGAACAAGGCCAGAGAGGTGCTCTGCCTCACATGTACCGGGATTTTGTTCCACAGCATAGGTCTCTGGGTGATGAATCTGTCCCTCCAGCACGCTCTATTTATAACCGTGTCAAGGTTTAAGTCTCCGCCCTTGTGGTTCTGAGGGATCTAGATTTTTGAGGTGAAGCATATTCATCAAATCTGGGTTTGACATGGCCTTATATGTCAGGCACAGGTCACCTCTGAGCAAGCGGTATGAGACTGAATAGAGCTGGAGTTCTTTCAGTCGGGCAGCATAAGACATATTTTTGAGACCCTTTATCCTTTTGGTGAGGAACTTTTGGGGCCTTTCAAGCTGCAGCAGGTGTCTGGTCAGATACATTCGAACGGGCATTGTACTCAATCATAGGTCTAATAAGTGATGAGTACAGGGGACGATGACCTCCCTTGATCTAGATGTGAATCCCTTCATGATCAGGTGGGTGATATAGAAGGTTTTCCTAACTACTTTAGCAACATGAGTGTCAAACGAAGGCTACTGTCAACCTGGGTCCCCAGATCTCTGATGACTTTTTCTGTGCTCAGTGGATTGCCACCTATATGGTAGCTAGGTAACCTTGTTTTTCCCGAAGGGTATGACTATGCATTTTTGGCGTTTAACTTCAGGCCATGGCTCTGGCACCAGTTATCCGTTTCTGTGAGGCCCTTCTGGAGGATATCTGTGTCAGATGTGTTTTCGACTATAGCCCAGTTTGCAGTCATCTGCAAACTTTGTCAGCCATAACCCTCCTGTGTTTGCTTGTACTTCAGAAAAGTAGATGCCGAACAAGAGTGGACCCAGGACTGAGCCCTGTGGGACACCACTTGTGACAGGCTTTGAGTCTGACATGGCTCCAGCAACTCTGACCCTGTGGGTTCTGTCACTTAGCCAGTTTGCAACCCATCTTGTGATGTATGGGTTTACATTCAAGCTGATGAGTTTTTCGATGATACCTGAGTGGGGTATTGTGTTGAAGGCCTTTGCCAGGTTGAGGTAGGCTGTATGGACTGCCTTTCCCTCATCAATGGCCTTGGTGACTGTCTCAAAAGTCAACCAAGTTTAAGAGGCAGGATCTGCCTTTGACAAAGCCAAACTGAGTTGGATCCAAAGTCTGCAAGTTCCCTATGTCTTTATTTATGAGTTCCATTATGATCCTCTCCATGGCTTTGCAGATAAGGCTTGTCAAGCTAATGGGGCGGTAATTTCCAGGGTCTGTGGAGGCACCGCCCTTATGAAGTGGGACCACAGTCACCGTGCGCGCCACCTTGGGTACGTATCCTGAGGTGAGGCTAAGATTAAACAGCTGTCCTAACTGTGGGTTTAATTCCTCGTTGAGTTCATGAAGCACACAGCCGGGGACACCATCCGGTCCCATGGATGGTGTGTTTTTGCCTTAGTGAGGGCAGTTCTCACCTGGGCGTTGGAGATGTTCGCGCGGCTACAATCCTCTGGAATAGATATCTCTCCTTTTGGGGGAAGTTTGCACTGAACCTGTCAGCCAGTATGTTGGCAATGTGTGTAGGTTCAGTAATTTTCACATCATTTTGAACTAATTCTGAGCATATCTGGGAGTTTCCTCCTAGGTTTCTAACATAGCTAAAGAAGGCCTTATGATTCTCTTTAGAGTCCTTGGTGATTTTTCTCTCACAATTTGCCTTGGATGATTTTATGAGAGCTCTTAGTTTTTTACTTATAATGATCAAAGGTGTCTTACCTTTCAAGGATTTTGCTCTATCTTGTAGTAGCTTCCTCCTTTTGTTGTAGAGCTTGTTTATGGCTGGGGTCCACCAGACTGGACGCTTGCCTTTGGTACAGAGAGTCTTAGTTTTGTTTGGGATTGCCTGATCCATGCAGTCCTGTAGGTGCTGGTAGAAGGCATTTGTAAGTGATTCAGCGGTTTGAGTAATGTTTACCATTGGCTCAGGGGCCTTAAAGGAGACCACACTAGTTTTAGAAGTGTGAAATCGGCTTTTGAGAAGTTTTTCACTGTGGTCTTTTTGTTTCAGGTGGGGCGGGATGAGGACCTCCAGCGAGATTAGTTTATGATCTGATCTCACCAGTAAGGGGTATACTTCCAGTGTTGAACATTTTGATCCCATGTTCGTGATGATGAGATCAAGTATGTTTTCTCCTCTTGTGGGGATGGTGACTAGTTGTTCCATGGCATTTGAGTTTATGAACTCCAGGAATCTTTGGGTTAGAGTGTTCGGGCTTGAGTAGTGTTCCCAGTCTATATTAGGGTAGTTGAAGTCACCTAGTATGATGGTGTTTGGAGATACATTTATCCTCCAATGTTTTCAGGAAGGCCATGTGAGGTTCCTGAGTTTGAGAGGGTGGCCTGTAACATGCTACAAATTGCAGAGCAGTCTTGCCTATGGTTAATTGCACCTGGATGGTCTCCGATGCATCGCGGCGCTGCCACCAACCTTGAGGTGTGGGTGTCCTTTATGAATATGGACACCCCTCCTTTCTTGGTGTTGTCCGGATTTTGGGGCGAACGCATGATATGAGGTGAAACCTGTTAGTGCTGGGGTGCTCTCAGGAGCCTTGAACCAGGTTTCTGTCACAGCACAGACACCGATGTTCTCCATATTGAGAAGGGCCTCGAGTGCGTGCATCTTGAGATTGAGACTTCTGGCATTGAGCAGCATTACCCTTAGTTTTTTCCTTTTGGTGTTCTAGGGTGGTAGGTTTAGAATTTGAGCCTTGCCTAAAAAGGCACTATGGGGGTGGCAAGAGCCTTTGCCAATATCCGAAGCCCAGGGTGACAGGTGCAAGCCGCCCTTAAGCAGCGGCTTGTCCAGCATGTCATCCCAGGCAGACAGACATTGGATCCCCTTTGAATGACACCAGAATTTAAGCCAATTATTAAAGCTGATCATCTTATCACTGTATTGTGGCATCATTCTAGGTGAAGGTAGGATACTGCTCAAGGTCAGGGTCATACCTGCCTGGGCTACATAATCAGAGAGCTCCTCGATGTCCCTTTTCATGTAGTCCAAGGAGGTACGCCTCAGGTCGGTGACACCAGCGTGGACAATGACTGAGTCGTGCTTGTACCTGCTGTTGAGAGACCTGAGTGCTTGCGTTATGTGGCGGATTCTAGCGCCCGACAGGCAGCTTACTGTGACCTTCTCTTTACTCAGTCTGGTGAGCGGGACGCCAGTGTGTCTGACTATGGAATCACCAATGACAAGTGTGTCTGGCATTTTGTTTGGCCTTAAGGGCTGTGACTGTTTGACACTCTGACTGTGTGGTCTATGTGTTGCATGTGTTGGGTTGTGAGGTGGTAGTTGTTTGGGTGTCTGCTTTGGTGGCCTCTGCTGTTTTGGTAAATTTTGATCAGAGCCTCCAGTATGTCTTTGTGTGAGTATGTGTATGATTTGAAGTTGTGATGGTACCATGTGTGACTGGGTATGTATTGTGTGTGGTTACCTTCTCCTCCTGTCTGGTCTTGCCAGTCCTATGTTGAGAGAGCTCAGCCTCCAGTTTGGCCGTATAGTTGCATCTCTCGCATGTATTTGTGTTTTGTGGGAGAAGGAGAGGATTGTCTGTGTACATGAGGCAGTTGTAACATTGCCTCAATATTCCCAGGTTCACCAGTTGAGCTGGAGAGGACACTAGCAACTGATCCTCGACATACTAGAAGTAGTAGATAAAGAGACTTTCAAAGGACTCCGGGAAGTGGGTTTTAGGCTGGTGGGGTACTATCTATAATAAGAGTGCTTTATCAAGGTGCAAGTACTGTAGGAGTAAGTGCTAGGCTTTACAGATAGAGAATAGTCTACTTGGGAATCAAGTAGAGATGAACTTTTCAGTTATAGGATATGCTGGTTAGATCAGCAGTACAGCTCGAGGAAGGTAGTTTCAAGGGAAAATTGGAAGAGTGGAATTTAGATGGCCCAAATAGTTTAACCTTGTTTAACCGCTGCTCTTGTGTGCAACAGTGGTAACTCAGCTAAATCGTGCTTATGCGCGCGTTAGCGTGTTTTATAGCAGGGGCTGAAGGAGCTAGGAATTGGCCCAAAACAACCAATGGACTACTAGTTTCTGGCTGAAAATTCACCAAATCAGACAAAAAGGCCGCTCAGTGCTTCCCACTCCCACTGGTAAGCAAAGAAACTTCCCTCCTTCCTAATAAGGCAATGGATCAGTAACAGGAACTATAAACAAAGCCCAGGGATCAGCAACTCTGAAATTGGACTACTCTAGTTCAGTAAGGCGGGAAAACAAGAGATTTTTTTTGTTTTATTACAGAGACAAGGAAAAAAACAGACAGTAAATGCTGTAAATCGGCTAGCGCACTTTAGTGTGTAGCCTACAGAAACAATTTGCAACAATTAGTAACTTAAAGTGCAATAAACAGTGTAAAACGCAGAAATCACTTAAAGTAGCAATAAAACAGGCGAAATGCAGTCGCTAGCTTAAATAACAGTGGGAAAGCCACAAAAATACTTATATCTGGTAGAAAGTCACTCTTTAGCTCTCTGCTGCTTGGATCACTCTGCAGGCCACCACGAGGATCTGTGCTGAGTTGGTACAAGCTGGAAAACGTGTTTAGCGTGTTTTATAGCAGGGGGCTGAAAGGAGCTAGGAATTGGCCCAAAACAACCAATGGACTACTAGTTTCTGGCTGAAACTTCACCAAATCGGACAGAAAGGTTGCTCAGTGCTTCCCACTCCCACTGGTAAGCAAAGAAACTTCCCTCCTCCCTAATAAGGCAATGGATCAGTAACAGGAACTAAAAACAAAGCCCAGGGATCAGCAACTCTGAAACTGGACTACTCTAGTTCAGTAAGGCAGGAAAACAAGAGATTTTTTTTTGTTTTATTACAGAGACAAGGAAAAACAGACAGTAAATGCTATAAATGCTGTAAATCGGCTAGCGCACTTTAGTGTGTAGCCTACAGAAACAATTTGCAACAATTAGTAACTTAAAGTGCAATAAACAGTGTAAAATGCAGAAATCACTTAAAGTAGCAGTAAAACAGGCGAAATGCAGTCGCTAGCTTAAATAACAGTGGAAAGCCACAAAAATACTTATATCTGGTAGAAAGTCACTCTTTTAGCTCTCTGCTGCTTGGATCACTCTGCAAGCCACCACGAGGATCTGTGCTGAGTTGGTACAAGCTGTAAAACGCGTGTTTAGCGTGTTTTATAGCAGGGGGCTGAAAGGAGCTAGGAATTGGCCCAAACGACCAATGGACTACTAGTTTCTGGCTGAAACTTCACCAAATCGGACAGAAAGGCTGCTCAGTGCTTCCCACTCCCACTGGTAAGCAAAGAAACTTCCCTCCTCCCTAATAAGGCAATGGATCAGTAACAGGAACTAAAAACAAAGCCCAGGGATCAGCAACTCTGAAACTGGACTACTCTAGTTCAGTAAGGTGGGAAAACAAGAGTTTTTTTTTGTTTTATTACGGAGACAAGGAAAAAACAGACAGTAAATGCTATAATGTTGTAAATCGGCTAGCACACTTTAGTGTGTAGCCTACAGAACCAATTTGCAACAATTAGTAACTTAAAGTGCAATAAACAGTGTAAAATGCAGAAATCACTTAAAGTAGCAGTAAAACAGGCGAAATGCAGTCGCTAGCTTAATAACTGTGGGAAAGCCACAAAAATACTTATATCTGGTAGAAAGTCACTCTTTTAGCTCTCTGCTGCTTGGATCACTCTGCAGGCCACCACGAGGATCTGTGCTGAGTTGGTACAAGCTGGAAACGTGTTTAGCGTGTTTTATAGCAGGGGCTGAAAGGAGCTAGAATTGGCCCAAAACGACCAATGGACTACTAGTTTCTGGCTGAAACTTCACCAAATCGGACAAAAGGCGCTCAGTGCTTCCCACTCCCACTGGTAAGCAAAGAAACTTCCCTCCTCCTAATAAGGCAATGGATCAGTAACAGGAACTAAAAACAAAGCCCAGGGATCAGCAACTCTGAAACTGGACTACTCTAGTTCAGTAAGGCGGAAAACAAGAGATTTTTTTTTTTTTTTTTTTTACAGAGACAAGGAGAAAACAGACAGTAAATGCTATAAATGCTTTAAATCGGCTAGTGCACTTTAGTGTGTAGCCTACAGAAACAATTTGCAACAATTAGTAACTTAAAGTGCAATAAACAGTGTAAAATGCAGAAATCACTTAAAGTAGCAGTAAAACAGGCGAAATGCAGTCGCTAGCTTAATAACAGTGGGAAAGCCACAAAAAATACTTATATCTGGTAGAAAGTCACTCTTTTAGCTCTCTGCTGCTTGGATCACTCTGCAGGCCACCACGTGGATCTGTGCTGAGTTGGTACAAGCTGGAAAACGTGTGTTTTATAGCAGGGGGCTGAAAGGAGCTAGGAATTGGCCCAAAACGACCAATGGACTACTAGTTTCTGGCTGAAACTTCACCAAATCGGACAGAAAGGCTGCTCAGTGCTTCCCACTCCCACTGGTAAGCAAAGAAACTTCCCTCCTCCCTAATAAGGCAATGGATCAGTAACAGGAACTAAAAACAAAGCCCAGGGATCAGCAACTCTGAAACTGGACTACTCTAGTTCAGTAAGGTGGGAAAACAAGAGATTTTTTTGTTTTATTACAGAGAAAAAAACAGACAGTAAATGCTATAAATGTAAATCGGCTAGCGCACTTTAGTGTGTAGCCTACAGAAACAATTTGCAACAATTAGTAACTTAAAGTGCAATAAACAGTGTAAAATGCAGAAATCACTTAAAGTAGCAGTAAAACAGGCGAAATGCAGTCGCTAGCTTAATAACTGTGGGAAAGCCACAAAAATACTTATATCTGGTAGAAAGTCACTCTTTTAGCTCTCTGCTGCTTGGATCACTCTGCAGGCCACCACGAGGATCTGTGCTGAGTTGGTACAAGCTGGAAAACGTGTTTAGCGTGTTTTATAGCAGGGGCTGAAAGGAGCTAGGAATTGGCCCAAAAGCGACCAATGGACTACTAGTTTCTGGCTGAAACTTCACCAAATCGGACAAAAGGTCGCTCAGTGCTTCCCACTCCCACTGGAAAGCAAAGAAACTTCTCTCCTTCCTAATAAGGCAATGGATCAGTAACAGGAACTAAAACAAAGCCCAGGGATCAGCAACTCTGAAACTGGACTACTCTAGTTCAGTAAGGCAGGAAAACAAGAGATTTTTTTTTTTTTTTTTTTTTTTAAAGCGACAAGGAAAAAACAGACAGTAAATGCTATAAAAACAATTCACATACAGTGCTAGCTGGCAGACTTGAGTATGTACGAATATTAGTGCACAGTATGAAAAAAATGTAATTAAATTAAAAAGGACTAAAAGCAAGTGCAGAAAGGGTTTATTAGAGAGAATGCGGTAAAGAGAAGGGATTGGGGGAGTGTCCTAGATCAAATCTACAGTGGGGCCGGCACTGCAAAAGCCACCAAATTTAAACTACATCCAAGAACAGGGAGGGGGGATGGGGTAGACAGTTTCAACAGAGCTAGATCTGAGAAATCAGTCCAAGTTATAACAACCACAATAAAATGAAGGAAATATACTTAAATCAGCTTATGTCCAGTTGATGTATGCAGACAAATCTCAGTAGCAAGCAACTCTACTTAAAATGATTACCAGAGATGTAACCAACACAGGTTTTAATGTTATCAGAAAACCCCCAAGCTAATTAACACTTAAAGGAATTTCAGAGCAGTTTAACAACTAGTGCAGAGCTTCAGACACACACACAAGACAGTTTCAACAGAGCTAGATCTGAGAAATCAGTCCAAGTTATAACAACCACAATAAAATGAAGGAAATATACTTAAATCAGCTTATGTCCAGTTGATGTATGCAGACAAATCTCAGTAGCAAGCAACTCTACTTAAAATGATTACCAGAGATGTAACAAACACAGGTTTTAATGTTATCAGAAACCCCCCCAAGCTAATTAACACTTAAAGGAATTTCAGAGCAGTTTAACAACTAGTGCAGAGCTTCAGACACACACACAAGACAGTTTCAACAGAGCTAGATCTGAGAAATCAGTCCAAGTTATAACAACCACAATAAAATGAAGGAAATATACTTAAATCAGCTTATGTCCAGTTGATGTATGCAGACAAATCTCAGTAGCAAGCAACTCTACTTAAAATGATTACCAGAGATGTAACAAACACAGGTTTTAATGTTATCAGAAACCCCCCCAAGCTAATTAACACTTAAAGGAATTTCAGAGCAGTTTAACAACTAGTGCAGAGCTTCAGACACACACACAAGACAGTTTCAACAGAGCTAGATCTGAGAAATCAGTCCAAGTTATAACAACCACAATAAAATGAAGGAAATATACTTAAATCAGCTTATGTCCAGTTGATGTATGCAGACAAATCTCAGTAGCAAGCAACTCTACTTAAAATCAATCATTTTATGTGGGGGAAATGGAAAACGTTTCCACAAAAGCATTTACAAGTATATTTATGCCATTTGTAGGGGGGAAATCTTAAAGCATTGTATAAACACAGACAGAATAATGTCGGGCATATCTTTGTTTTCTATGTGTTGGAAAACTCAAGGAGGGACTCAGGAGGGGAAAGGCTGAGCTGAGTGAACTTGTGAGGCAGTTAAAACTTAGAGTGGATTACTTACCAAGGCTAGATGACTATTTTTCAATTCAAAGTGCCATAAAATGAAAATCTACAAAATGTCAAAGTGAAATATTAAATCAAAGTGTTGTGTTTTAAATAATCTATGGAATGTCATTTGTTGTGTTCACAAATTCGAATGTTGCAAGGTTTTTTGTGACAATGGTCATTTTTATTTTTTTATTTTGTTTGTTAGTATTTAAACAGAAGTGATAATGCAAATGTATTTTGATAAAGTCTTAGTATTTTAGAGATAAAAGCAAATCATTTTTTATTTATTTATTTTTTAATCTGGATCTCAAGAGAAGGGTGACTCATAACTTTTAGTCTTTTATGAGGTTTTGTATCACATAGAATACTGCATATCTATGGAACCATGAACAATTAATTTACATGAAAAATGGATAACCACAAATTCTTCCCTACCTATACAGATAGAGAAAACACACAAGTGCCTTACCATATCCTTGTTCAGACCATCTCTATGTTATTCAAATGCAAAGTATAAGGGTTAAAAACTACTATGCAAAGACTAGGTGCCTAGTAAGTACCTATGTATCTTTAAGCAGTTGCCTAGGTAAGGGAATACGCAGATGCCCACTGAGCTTACATTAGTGATGATGAAGCCAAACAATTGTAAAAGTCTATGGTAGGTTTGTGAATAGAAAATAAATGATGTCCCACTTTAAAAATTAAGTAGTTATTGTAAGAGGGGTGAGTGAATGAGATTTTCTCACAAATAAGAGTTATGAAGGATCTGACAAGAGGTGACCAAAATGACACCTGCTGGGGGGAGGGGGGTAGATCAAATGGATGTTATTGCTCATACAGGCATCAATGACATGCCAGAAGAGAGAGAGAGAGATGATGTGGTAGCAAGCACAAATAGAGATGTGGCAGAAATGTTCCAAGATTGTTGGTTGGGGACAGCATTCTTGAACACGTGTGCGCCAACATTTACAACTCTGTGGAAGGAGATGATAAGGCAGTATAATAACGGTGGAATCAGACAATGGACAAATGTTTGCCACTGGTAGGAGGACAGAAGGAAAAAGTCTAGCCCAAAGTACAGATTCATACAACAGTTACTGCTGATGTGACCCCCAAACCCAGGTGCAAAAAATGTGAAAAGGTGGTTGTGGATGTGGACAAAAACTAGGGGGCTTTGCCCCCCACACCCCCCTACTCAAATATACCAACTCTGAGATCATACTACAGTGGAGGAAATGGCAAATTCCTGACAACAGCCCAGGAATTTTTTTTTTCCTGGGGAAAAAAAAAAATCACTGTTTAGGCCAGTCAAGATTTAGGCATTTTGTTTAACATGTGTCGAAGTAAGGGCGTTCGCTGTTCTGCCCTGTCGGCATGCTAATATATATCCGAGACAATATGGAAAGAACGAATTTCAATTTTGAATGTCTATGTATTCACAAATATCTTTACAACTATGAAATTTAAGACTGGCCTAAAGTACCTTCCTTTTTTTCTGGGGGGAGGGTGGGTGATTCAGATTATGAAGAATCCTTAACAAGGGTACTGGTTGCACGTATTTTAAATAGTAGTAGTACCAATTGTGTTATCTTAGATTATGTTTGTCTAATTACATCTACAATTTCTACTGTTTAATTTACTGACTGGTGAAGAAGTTGTTGCAGTTAAATCTGTTACAGATTTGTGAAATACAGTGATAATACTCTTAGTACTGAGTAGCTAAACTTGATGGAAATTGACGAACAGAGTCCCATTATGGAAAAATGTAGGAAGGCACAACCTTACTGGTAATGGACTGAATAAATGGTTATTACTTATGTAATACTGGAGAGTCAATCGTCCTGATACTGTTTGGTTTTGTCCTAGAGTAATGGAAACTATCCCAAATGGTTCCTACTTGGTGGAGGGGAGATGACAGGATATGACACAAGACCTTTAATTTTGACTACCGTTACAGGCAAGACCTTTTAAAAACAGGTGCTATAGTATATGGAAATGCAAGAAGGTGGACAATACACTGCATTTATTAACATGGTTTCACTAGAGGGAAGTTGAGTATAACCAACTTAATCAAATTTAAACAAATATTATTCTAGCAAAGAATAACGGAATCCCTGTTGACCTGGAAATGTCAAGAGCTTCTGACTCTATCCCTTGCTCATTGATACCACAGCATTTAATCAGGTGTAAATTAATGGAAATTTGTGAAATGGGCAGTTGTTTGGTTGGATGGAAGGAGGCTATTATTATAGGTTATTAGGTTGGTACTAGGCTATTGGCCCTAGGGCTTATGCAAGCATAGCCATAACAATTCCCTGGATATTTCTTCCCACAATATTTACTTCTCTGGACCCCTGTCTAGCAGGGCGACTGACATGATCCTCGGAGTGAAGTTCCTATCTCCTATCCAATCATCAAGGTTCCTTCTGAAGAGGGCCAATGAGGCGCTCTGCTTGACATATATGGGCAGTCTATTCCACAGTATGGGGAGTCTCTGGGTCAGGAACCTATCCCTCCAGCATGTTTTGTTCACTGTGATGACAAGGTTTAGATCCCTGGAGCGTGTGGCTCTGAGGGATTGGGATTTCTTTAAGTGGAGCATGTCCAACAGCTCAGGGTTTGACATGGCCTTGTATGTTAAGCAGAGATCACCTCTGAGTAGACGATATGCCACAGAGTATAGCTGGAGTTTTTTTAGACAGTCAGCATATTGCATCTGCTTTAGGCCTGTGATTCTTTTAGTGTGGTATTTCTGTGGCTTTTCTAGCTGTTGCAGATATCTTGTGAGGTACATACCAAATGGGGCATTATACTCTATAATGGGTACAGTGGGACAATGATCTCCTTTTTTTTGGATGATAAGCCCTTAGTGATGAGGTGTGCCACACAGAAGGATTTCCTGACTGTTGTGGCGATGTGGTTATCGAAAGTGAGACCACTGTCCACCTGTGTCCCTAAGTCTCTCATCACACTTTCGATGTTTAGTGTCCTGCCACCTATGTGGTAATTCATGGGTACATGTTTTTTTCCAAAGGGGATAACTATACATTTCTTGGCATTAAGCTTGAACCCATGGCTCTGGCACCAGGCATCTGTTTCTGTAAGGCCCTTTTGTAGAATATCCACATATTTTGGAGATTCAATAATGGCTCCCAGTTTACAGTCATCTGCGAACTTTGTTAGCCACAGCCCCTTAGTATTGGCCTGTACTTCAGAGAAGTAGATGCCAAACAAGAGTGGTCCCAGGACTGAACCCTGAGGTACTCCACTTGTCACTTGTCTGGAGCTGGATTTGGAGTTGGCTACTTTTACAGTCTGGGTTCTGTGAGTAAGCTAGTTGGCAAACCATCGAGTGACGTAGGGATTTTTGCCCAATTTAGTAAGTTTATCTATGATTCCAGAGTGGGGGATGGTGTCGAAGGCCTTGGCGAGATCCAGATAGGCTGTGTGAACTGCCTTATCCTCGTCCACAGCTCTGGAGATGGATTCAAAGAAGTCAATCAGATTCAGGAGACGAGATCGACCCTTTACAAACCCAAACTGGGTGGGGTCCAGTGTTTGAAGGTTGCCAATGTCTTTGTTTCTAAGTTCCATGTCCTTGCAGATCAGACTTGTCAGATGGATGGGACAGTAGTTCCCGGGATCCAAGGCAGATCCCCCTTGTGGAGAGGGATAACTGTAGCTGTGCACCACTCAGTGGGCACGAAGCCTGAGGTGAGACTGATTAAACATGACACTTAGGTGAGGTGCCAGTTCATTTTGTAGTTCATGTAGTGCACAGCCTGAGATGTCATCTGGTCCCATGGATGCTGTATTCTTAGCTTTGGAGAGTGTGGTTTCTACCTGTGTGGCCGGGATTACCGGAATTTGGCAATCTTCTGGTATTGAGATGGGCACTTTAGGGGGTGAGAGGGGGGTGAAGTTGGCACTAAATCGATCTGCCAGAATATTGGCAATATCTTTGGTATCAGAACATTTAATGCCATTCTGTTGTAGCTCAGAACAGATCTGAGCATTGCCATTTACATTCTTGACATAACTATAGAATGCCTTGTGGTTGTCTTTGGAATCTTTGGCAATTTTATTTTCATAACTAGCTTTTGAGGATTTTATGAGAGCTCTCAGCTTCTTACTGAGGCTGGTAAGGGAGTTTTTTGCATTCTGGGATTTTCCTCTTTTCTGCAACAGTCTCTTCCTTCTGTTGTATACTTTGTTTATAGCAGGGGACCACCAGATTGGCTTCCTTTTTTTTGGAGAAGAGCATCTTGGTTCTATTTGGGATGGCACGATTCATGCACGAGTGGATGTGCTCGTACAGTGCCTTAGTGTAGGATTCTGCAATCGAAATTTCAGATCCCATCTGCATGGGTGTCGTGAAGTTTGTCACTTCTGACTTCAGTAGTATGAAGTTGGCTTTGGAGAAGTTTTTTAAGGAGGTTTCCTTACTGGGGGGGTGGGATGTGGATGTCAAGGGTGATTTGCTTATGGTCAGACCTGACCAATGAGGAGGTGACCACTGGTGTGGAGCATCTATCTCCAATGTTGGTAATGACCAGATCTAGGCTATTGGAGCCCCTGGTGGGACAATGGATTAGTTGATCCAGGGCATTGGAATTTATGATTTCCAAGAACTGTTGGGAAAAGGAGTTGGTACCTGAGTAGTTTTCCCAGTTAATGGCAGGGTAGTTTAAATCACCCAGTATTAGGGTGTTTGGTTGTATGTTAATATTTTCCACTATGTTTAGAAAGGTGTAGTGAGAATCTTGGGGCATGGTGGGGGATCTGTAGCAAGCTACAATTTGGATTGCAGTATTACCTAGTGTTAGTTGCACCTGGAGAATTTCAGATACATTGTGTTGGGCAACTAGCCTGGATGTGTGAATATCCTTGTTGAATACGGACACTCCTCCACCTTTAGTGTTTCAGTCTTGGTTTTGTGGCTGAAAAGTGTGGAAAGAGTTGTAGCCTTGTATTGCAGGGGTGCTTTCTGGAGCCTTGAACCAGGTCTCAGTTACTGTACAGATATCGATGTTCTCCATTTTAGGAGTGCCTGGAGAGAGTACATTTTGAGGTTTAGACTTCTAGCATTGAGTAGCATTACCTTCAGATTTTGCATGCTTGTATCTGTTACGGTGGTGGTTTTATCCTTTGAACCTTGCCTAAAAAAGGCACTATAGGGGTGGCAAGAGCTTTAGCCAGTAACCTGAATCCCAGGGGTGACAGGTGCAGACCATCTCTGGCAAGGCATCATGGTTTGTCGATCATGTCTTCCCAGGCAGACGAATACTGGATCCCCTTTGAATGCACCAGAAGCTTAGCCAATTGTTGAAGTCAATCATTTTGTCCTTATACTGTGGTATCATTCTGGGCGAAGGCAGGATGCTTCTCAGGGCTAGGGTCATACCTGCCTGGGCCACATGATCAAAGAGCTCTTCCATGTCTCTTTTCATGTAGTCCAGGGAGGTATGTCTCAAGTCATTCACTCCAGCATGGACAATGACAGAGTCGTATTTGTACTTGTTGTGGAGTGACTTGAGTACATGCGTTATGTGGCGGATCCTGGCACCCGACAGGCAGCTGACTGTCATTTTCTCGTTGTTCAGCCCGGTGAATGGGACATCAGTGTGACTGACTATAGAGTCATCTATGACTCAAGTGTTGGGTACATTGTCTTGCCTTAGGGGCTGTTGTTGGTTGGCACACTGGTGTTGTGAGTTGTGTGTCACTTTGGTTGTGACTGGTGTTTGTATGCATTTCAGCTTTGGAGGTCCTTGTTACTTGGGCAGGTTAATGTTAAGGGCCTCCGAATATGTGGGTTTAGTGTTGCTATGTGTGGGTGTTGATGGTATAGATTTTGAAGGGCTATGAGTTGCTTGAGGTGTAGTGCAGGTGTTAACCTTCTCTTCTTGGCTGTCTAGCACAACCTTGGCCGGAGAAAGCTTTGCTTCCAGTTTGGCTATGTAAGTGCATCTCTCCCAGGTTGTACTGTTGGGTGGTAGGAGGAGAGGATTATGTGTGTACATGAGGCAGTTGCTGCATTGCCCCAGTATGCCCAGATTCACCAGGTGGACAGGAGAAATCACCGGAAGCTGACCCTTGGACATGCCTGTTTATGTGCTTTTTTTTGTAAAGTTTAAGAGCTGTTTTCCCTTACCTTTAACGGCAAGGTACTTTGCAATTATAGGCTATTTAGTGCCTACGATTAATTTCTCCTTATTGACAAGGAGAGTTGAGCGCTTGTATAATTTTCAGGTTTCCTAGTGCTTTCCAGCAGGTTCTACAGCAAGTGCTGGTCACAGGGGTTCAGATTTTAGTGCTACTGCTGAGAAACCAGCTAGTTCTAAGGGGAAATTTTGAAGAGCAGACTTTCTGGCACCTGGAATAGTTTAACTGTAGGCTCTCAGTGCTGCACGATGTGAAAAATGTGCAAACACACGCGTTTTTAAGCCAGAAAGTTGAAAGGGACAGAAATCAGCCCAAAAAGGCTAATAAAATTTCAGTTTCAGAGCTGGAAACCACTCCTCTAGCATTAGATAGGCAGTACAATGCTCACCACTCCCACTGGTAAGCAGTAGGACTTCCCCTCTACCACAGCAAGGTCTGGATAGCTCTAAACACAAAAAGTCCTGAGACAAGCAAAGCCTGGGATACGAACTGGCTAGGAAAGATGGGAAACAAGCAAACAAGATAGTATTTTTTTGTTGAAACAGGCTAAACAATGCAATAATACAGTAAATAAACACAGAAAAGGCCAACACACGAGTGTGTAGTCCAAAACAGTAAATGCAATTAAAACTCTGCAAAATTAGCAATTTAAAACTTTTTAAATGAAGCAAGGCAAGTGCACAACTGAAAAACGATTTAAGAGGCAGTAATACAGCAGAAAGTCACATGGCAATTTAATCCTAAGTGAAGTTCTGCGAGGATCTATTTTAGGACCTTATCTGTTTCAAATTTATATGTCTACAATACACAATAATCATCACTGTTGGCTGGTAAAAATTTGTCAACCATATTAGTTACCTGCCTTGTAAACTCCTGTAGAGACCAGACATACCTACAAACATATCTTGAAGAGTTATTTGACAGGTATACAGTAAGCAAAATATGGTTTAACTGCAATAATTCAAGTTACTACATGTGGAGGACAAAACTATTTAATACCTGTATGTGTAAGGAAATTAATAACAAACGTATATGACAACCTAGGTATTATAACAGATGACTTGAACTGCAAAAGTTACATCAGCAAACACATTAGGAAATGCTTCAGTGCGAAGTTAACTACATTTCTATCTACTGCATCAGGAAGTTCCTTGGTGCTTTTTCCCATATATAAAAGTATGGCAAGGAAAACATTAGAGTATGGCGGTAGCTTTTGCACTTATACCATATGAGAGATTAATACATTGGAAGAATGTTCAAAAATTAAATAAAAACATACAGGTTCTATAAATAGGACAGACTATGAATAAATACTGAAAAAGCTAAATATATGGTTCAAGTCATTACTATCTATTTTATGGTGACCTGATTTGGGTTTATTGAAGCCTGAATAATAATCTTAAAAAAAAAAATATCTTGGATATTAACTTCAGTTCTTATGACAAATCAATTAGAAACAAGAATTTGCTGGTTTGCAATGGCAGGGTGCCTAAGTCTAGGACAGATGACCTTCTTAGAAATACAGCAGCAAGAAACTAGAAGAAGCTACGGCCTGAGATTAGATTAGATATAATCCTCAGAATGTCCTAAGAAAAGAATAGATCACTGGTAAGGGGATTGCTTTTACTGGACTACTTCAAGGAGGATTGTTATGACCTGTTTTGAAGTCCTTAGTCATCAACCAACACTGAAACATTGAAACACTGAATGAGATTCAATACAGCCTACACAAACCTTCAATGCTGCTGTAACAGCAAACAGACAGAAAGATATCTGTGTTTCCTGGGAGGTTGCCAGTTCTACATATTCCTCACCTAACCTCTTTTAATCATTCTGAGGTGCTGTGACTATTAGTACAAACTGTTCATTCAATAACTCTCTTCTTGCAGCAGAAACTATGGATACCTGCCTCTTTCAACTGTTATAAATATAACCTCATCTCTGCAGACCTATAAGATGGCTGCACACTGAGTAACAGCTTAATTTCAACTTTCCCAGTGAGAAAACATAAACTCAGAAAGGAGAGCCAGTGAATGTGTCTTTTTGGATAAATTGCAGTAAACTGGCTAGTAAGTGCACTGTCTAGATGCCAGCAAAAAGAAATTCCAAGAACCTGTAAGAAAATCAATCACAAAAGGGGAGGAAAAAACACTAAATGTGAAGAATTCTACAGCTGCTCAGCAAAAAGCAGTACAAGCTCCAGCTTTGATGCAAAACATGATTTCCAGTAATCTAGAGGAAAAATAAGTCAAATGTACTTAGAGCTGATTAAAATAAACAAAACACTGAAGGAGTTATATCAACTGAAATAACAAATGGCTGGAAAAAAATGGAAGAAAATTTAAACAGATATTCAGATGAGGTGATACAACTGCAAAAATTAAAGGTCAAAATGAAGAAGAGGCTAGTTGAGTATCAGACTGCTCAAGAACAGATATTTCAACAAATATTAGAATTAGAGAGCAGAGCACATAGGGAAAAGCTGAGATTTTCTGCTGTACCAGAGCAGCTGAAAGGAACAGACTATATTATTTTATGAAAGCACACATAAGCAACTAGACTGGTATTCCACAGCAGTAGCTGTTCATTTAAAGGGCATGTCACGTGTATGCTCCAAACCTGGCCATGAGAAAGCAACCTAGACCTTTAATAGTAAAGACGTATTCCTACCAGCACAAAGAGCTGATTTTGACAAAACGATGGCAGAAGGACAAAGTACTAGACAGTACAGTGTTCGTGGGAAATGATTACTCAATGTACACCAAGACGACGAGGAGTAACTGTATTCCAGTAATCAGGGAATGTCAAGCAGGAGGCATGATATTCAAGTTGCTTTATTTAGCTATTTTCAGAATATTCTTTTCTGGAGGGTCAAAATAATTTTTTGATGCAGAACATGCTAAGGAACAAATACAAAAGTTTGTCTAACAAAAAGTGAGCCATACAAAAGGAGGTGATTCTGTTTCTTGTTCTTAAAGCACAAAGAGAGACTGTGCCAGTAAAATATTTTCCGATGCTTCAAAAGACAGAAAAAAGCACCACAAAGAGTTGACTAGAAAAATCAGGAGTACATTGGAAATTAAGCAATTTGGGAGATCAACTGGAAGAAAAATTGCAACTTGGAAACTGACAAGTAAAGGTGAGATCACAAAGTATTAATTATAATTTTGAAACATGACAGAAGAAAACTTGGAAATATTGGACTTCTTTGACTTTTGTTAAATTTGTAGGAGACTCCAAAGCATATGGCCTACTTAATGTCATTAATGACTGGGAGAGGGAAAGAGGAAGGAAAGAGTTAACTAAGTAAAAGAAAATTTTGTTCTTAGCAGTAGTATTTTTATAATCCAGGGTTTAACCTTTGTGCTATACAGTAAAGCTTTCTTGGTTATTTTTTGGTGCAATAGGGATACTAAAGAAAACAGGTGCCCTTATTTTTTTCTTCTACTTTCTTTCTCTTTATTCAGCTTTAAGAAATGTAGGTACTGCAATGTAAAAAGAGAAAAAAGTCTGGACAAAAGTGTATGATACAAGAAAAAATGATGCATTTTTTTCCTACTATTGCATAAGAGAATGGCTGGATTAAGGCCCTTGGCTTGATCTAGTAACACATTTTAAAGGGAAGCAAATACATTTTGTTTATTTATTTATATTTGTTGACTGGGAGTGTCCGACTGGATGTAGGTCCATTTTCAGCAGAGGCCCGGGGAGAAAAGCTCCACAGTTAAAATAAACAGACAGTAGTTACATTGGATTACATAGCGATTAACAATTTACATAGCAATTACTTACAACATATTTACAGATGAAGAGCATAGTACATCAGTAGACAACTAGAATCTTTATCTATGAAGTACATAACAGACATTAACAAATGTTACAAAAGAAGTTCCTGCTGTATAGTAAGTACTAGGCTTATGAGCATCTGAGATTGCTATAATCAAGGTAGTTAGTGGAGTGGAAAGAAAGGTAGTGGTTGGATGGGGTGGGTGATATTAGAGTGGGAGTTGCAGGGGCATAGCCAGCATGTTTTTATGTTTTTAAATAAAAAAGAATACTGAATATAATAAAAAAAATTTCCTCTAGCAAATAAATGAGGGCTTGTAGTAGAGGCAACTATCTAGTTCTCATGTTTCTATATAGACAATCTGATAAAGGGAAATAAAAACAGAACACTTATTTCTTTCAATAGCTAGGAGATAATACTTTCCCCAAAGCATTCAAGTGTTTTTCTAATCTGGGAGAGGAATAAAGATAACCCAAAAATAGACAGCATCTAGTGGAAGAAGTAGAAACACTGGCTGTGCCATGTGTCTTAGCAGTGATAGTCTTCCTTATAGGCTAATCCAAGTCTTTGAGTGTGGATGTCAGTCTGGGACAATGGTTAAACTTCAGTATTTTAAAATGTACATATTCGGTGTGTTAGTATTAAGTTAATAGGTTTTAGGGGTGTTGAGGGGGTGTGTGCATTTTTTCTTAGGATTTTCACTAAAACAAAAGGTTTGTAAGATGTGACATAGGTTCAAATGGGTATAACAAGAAGCAATTATATAAAAGAGTAACTAGCCAAACATTAGTATATGCATGTGACACAAAAGCTGAAACTAGAGATTAAAAAAAGCTATTACACTTAACAGGTGGGAATAATATCTTTGCAACATAATGACACTTTTTATATTATTTTATATGTGAATGGTGTCACAGATATATACAAAAAAGAAAGAGCAGTGAACAATATCAAAAAAATGCAGAGTGCAAACAGGCTACAGTTGACAGGTACGGAAAACACTGAGCATGTGAGTTTGATAAAGAAAGGATTTCAAGATTGTTATTCAGTGGAATATCTGGGACAAAGGAAGTACTTATATTAACTGTAAGAGAAAATACAACAGTGATAGAAGACAAAAACAAGATAATAATGGTAAATTTGTAGTACTAAGGGGCTACTGGTAAGGGAGGAGGATTACACTGGCATGTATTAATATTCCACCTAAAACTATTATAATGAAGTTTAAGAAAATTCTGGGAGAAATAATCAGCTTTCAGCAGGGAATATTACTTATAGACGGGGACTGGAATTTGTTTTGTAGCAGGGAGGATGTATACGGGGGCACAGAAGAGAAAATATAACAAAAGGAGGTAGAGTTTTCTAGAAATTTTTGAAAATATTTGGCATGGAAGATGTGAATTCAGTAGTAGGAGTTCGGAGTGAATTTACGTATTATTCCCCAAGGTAAAAAAAGCTGGGCTAGGCTAGATAAAAAAACATATTTCATAGGAACATGTGCATTTAACTGAAAGTTTTGATAGGCATCCAATAACTATTTCAGATCATGTGCCAATAATAACTAAAATAAAAGTGCATTGTAATGAAATAAAAATGAGACACTGATGCTTTCCCACCTATTTGTTAAAAAGAGAGAAATTTAAAGAATGGTAGTGGACGTTATTCGAGAGGTATTAAGGAAGACAGAAATTTCTTCTTAAAATATAGCTAGAGAGTTGGATAAAATTAAAGTGGAGTTTAAAACAGGGTAGAAATAAGAGAAAGAGAGATACGGTTAAGCAGAAACTAGAATTATTTAGAGGGTCTGACAAATGTTAAATTATTGCACAACAGGGGGAATATCACAGAAGAGGAGGAGCAATTGCAGAACGTTAAACAGAACATAAGGGACCACCTTGATGATATGCAGGAGTTTAGAAAGACTGCTGTTAAGCAACTTTTTTTGGATAACTCCAGAGCACAAAACCTTTTGGCACAATGTTGCATACAAAGCAGAAAGGTTTGTTGCCAAGCTTAGACAGCCTATGACAAGGAGTATAACCAGAGATCCTGTAGAGTTACTAGAAATATTCAAAAATTTTATGAAAATCTGTATAAGGCAGAGAAATATGGAAATCAAGAAAAAGTACAAATGGAATGTTTATGGAAGAATTAAGTATGCCAAGGTTAGAGATAGATGAGGCTCAATTACTAAACAGTCAAGGTAGGAGGAGATTAGATAAAAATGGTAATGTATAATCAATCTACAGGAAAGTTCCCAGGAATAGATGGTATTTCTGCAGAAGTTTGGAAGCTAGGAAGGAAGAAACTGATAAAGATCTGGAAGATTTTGTTTAACAATATTTTAAAAGGAGGAGAAGCAACAATGTCCTGGAAGAAAGTGGTGGTGGCTGTAATACCTAAAGCCGGTAAAGACCCATCAGATCCAGCTTTATATAGGCCCACTTCAATTCTAAACCATGATTATAAAGTGTTTATGTTAATAATGGCTAAAAGAATGGCAAAGATGATGCTTAAAACTGACAGATATGGATCAATGAGGCTTTGTGGAGGGGAGGCAAACATTTGCAACATTAATAGAACAATGATGATCCAGATGGAAGCGGAATGTAAGAAAATACAACTGCTGTTGGTAGATCTTGATGCAGACAAAGTATATGACAGAGTGAGCTGGGACTTTATGAGAAGTGTAATGAAAACATTTGCATTCCTTGATAAAATTATAAGATTGATTAGGAGGATATATGAGGGAACAGACGTGAAAATTTAAGTGGGTGGGTTCCTCTCTGATAAGTTCTGTTTGAGCAGAGGAACCAGGCAGGGGTGTCCTCTTTGTTATTTGTGTTATATTTAGAACCACTAGTAAAGAAAGTAAGGGACTCATAAATTCAAGGATATAATTGGTATGGTAGTCAACATCAGCAGACTTTATTTGCAGATGATATTATTTTATACCTGATAAATCCAGAAAAGGACATTTCAGTGCTGTGGAACATTTTCAGACAGTTTCAAGTCTTTCTGGGATAAAAAGTTAATGAAGAAAAAACAAAGGCAATTGCTGTAAACTATGTACCCACACACAAATTGGTTCAGCATTACCCATATTGACGGGGGCATGAAAAAATGAAGTACTAAGGAGTATGAATTAAAAAGGATTCTGTTATGGCAGCTAAGGGTATTGGGGTAAGAGACTAAACAAAATATAATTCAATAATACAAAAACCGAGAAAATGGAAACTCTATTTTATGGATATACATAGGTAGACACAAGCAGTCAAAATGTTTTAGTCTCTTTAGTTTTATATACAGGTCAGGTATATTTTTATCAACCACAGGAGAAGCTGTGGATAGCAATTAATAAAGAGTTGAAGGATTTTATTTGGGAGAGGAAAACAGAAAGAGTCAAGTGGGATAAGGTGATCCTTCAAACAGAACAAGGTGGTTTGGGATTACCTGATTTGAAGGGGTATTTCAGAGCTATACAATTAAGGCTCCTATGTATAGCACAAACAGAAAGCTATAATTCAAAGTGGAAAGGAATGACGATGAAGGGGGGGGGTTCAAGAAACAAGGAAAGATGGGACTTTGGATGCAGATCCTTAAGGAGAATAACAATAACTATACAGAATACCATATTCATAAAGTAGTAGAAAGTATTCTAAGAACTAAGCCAACACAGGAAAGTATTCTAAGAACTAAGCCAACACAGGAATGAAGAAGGGAGTTTCTACTGATATGGACGGCTGCAATTAAGGATACAGACAATAGGCAAGAAGGGCTGGAATTTACTGTAGAAAACTGGCAAAGGAACCAAGGTATTGGAGCAAATAATTAGAGAGGGAAACGTAACAGACTGGAAAGCGGCCAAGAATTTATTTGGACTGCAGCTAGAGATTGCCTTCCCTATTAAAGATTGATATCAGATTATAGGGAAATATAAAGAAATAGGGGAATCTTAAGTGAAAGATTACCACTGGTAGAGAAACCTACATTCTGCGGTGGTACAGCGGTAGCATTGTTACCTCAAAGCAAGAGGTTCTGTTCGATTCTCGGCTTGGCTTGGGAGTGCCTTCTGTGTGGAATCTGCATGTCCTCCCTGCGGTTGAGTAGCGTTCGAAAGACATGCGTGCATAAATGGGCGTGCCTTCATTGAAGGTTGGGCGTCAAGCTGGCACTTCAGCATTTCGTAAAAATCTACTGCCAATCATTAGCGGACCGGAGTTTCACTATGGCAACCCTTTACCGGGAAAAGCCAAAAGAAGAGTTTTTAGAAGAATCTAGAACAGAGGCTGCTGTTAAAAAGGGATAATTAGTAGAGCATATAAAATATTGCATGACAGTTATAAGAATCAGAGGTTAGAAAGGACAGGGAAGAGAGACTGGATGATCAACTCACAAAGAAACAAAGGGGATATACATGTATGACTCCCATATATGCAACAAAGTCTAGATGATTTAGCATTTTGCTTGGAAGTGTTTACATAGGTATTTTTATACCCCAAGTAGACATCAAAGAATTTTTTCAGGTAGACAGCAAATGTTGGAGGTGTGAAGGGTAAGAAAGAGATAATTGGGAATATATTTTTTGGAAGTGTAACGAGTTGGCAGACTTTTAAAAAAAATCCCTGCAAACTACTGTATCAAAAATACTGGTTGAGCAAATTGGTATAACTAAGGAAATGGATTTTTTTGAAATATGACACAGAATCAGAATTGGCTAGACATAGCAATGCCTTGTTGGTTGCAATTACGGTGGCTGTCAAGAAAAAGCAGTTACTAGAAAATGGAAATCAAAGCCTAAACCACCTGTACTAGAAATACTGAATTTAGTAACAGAGATTAAACAACTGGAAACTGAATCTGTAGAAAAAGACATGAGCAAATTACAAAGAAAAAAAAAGGATTGTGGGGAAAAAAACAAATGAAGAATAATATTTTGGAGGAGGAATGAGGCTTAAAAGAAGGCAAGATTTGAATGAACTATCTAATGTTTGGCTGACAATGACTGAACAGATTATTAGTAATGTATAATTTTTGCAGCTAAAAATATGTTGGTTTGGTTTATTCAAAGGTTCACAGGTATTTACTAAGCTAACCACCAAAAAGGCCTTTTTAAGCCTAGCCATGCATTCCAAATCTCTGACAGGTTCTGATACCACTGATAAGCATAAGCAGGGGCTTGGGAGATGAAACATTTCAAGCAGGAGCCTGGTAAATGAACCATTTACAGGTTGCCTGTGTCCATTAGTGACAGATACTAAGCCAGGGATGATTTCCTGTTCCCCATCCAATTGTCCAAGTTACACTTGAATTGGGTTAGGGTGGAACTCTGCTTCACATGGATGGGGCGCCTGTTCCAGAGATGGTGTAGTCTCTGGGATACATACCTGTCTTTCCAGCAGGTCCTATTTATATCACAGGTAAGGTTTAAATCTTTAGAATGGGTAATTCTGGTGCTGTTTGTTTTGCTGATACGCAGGAGGTCCATCAGAGTGGGTATGACAATGCTCTGTATGCCAGGCATAGATTTCCCCTCAAAAGCCTGCAGCACACAGAATACAGGGATGGGGCCTTGAGGCAGTCTGCATAGGACATTTTACTTATAGGTTCATAGGTAGGTACTAGGCTATCTGCCCTAGGGCATTTATAAGCCTAGCCAGAATGTGTTAGCTTTCGCCTCCCTTTTAGATTAGATTCCTGAGCCTCTGTCCAGCAGGGCCACAGAAGTGATCCCAGGTGTAAATTTACGATTTCCCATCCACGCATAAAGATTTCTTTTGAAGAGGGTCAGTGAGGGGCTCTGCCTAACATGGATTGGGATTCTATTCCAGAGCGAGGGAAGCCTCTGGGATATAAATCTATCCCTCCAGCATGTCCTATTTATTGTTGTGCTGAGGTTTAAATCCATGGAGCGTGCATCTCTAAGGGATTTGGATTTCTTGAGGTGGAGCATGTCCATTAATTCCAGGTTAGACATGGCCTTGTACGTCAGGCAGAGATTGCCTCTGAGTAGGTGGTAAGCAAATGAGTAGAACTGGAGTTTCTTTAGTTGAGCTGCATAGGGCATCTGTTTGAGGCCCACAATGCTCTTGGTGAGGTACTTTTGGGATCTCTCTAGCTGTTGCAAGTGTCGGGTAAGGTACATCCCAAATGGGGCATTGTACTTAGTTATGAACCTGATGAGCAGAGGGGCACAATGACCTCTCTTGATCTAGATGTGAACCCTTTCGTGATTAGGTGGGCTATATAGAAGGTATTTCTAACCACTTTGGCAATGTTATTATCAAAGGAGAGGTCCCAGATCCCTAAATACACCTTATCCCTAATTAAGTCCTGTATTCTTTTAGTGAGGAACCTCTGTGGATGGTCCATTTATTGGATATACCTGGTTAGGTACATACCAAAGGGGGCATTGTACTCAGTGATAGGTATGATAAATGCCAAACACAGTGGAACAATTACTTCCTTGGATCTAGATGCAATACCTTTGTTTAGATGTTGTGCAACATAGAATGATTTCCTCACTACTGAAGATATGTGATGATCAAAGGCTAGACTACGGTCTGTGTGTGTGTCCCCAAGTCCTGACTACTGGGTCAAATCTAAGAGGCGTGTTGTCAATATGGTAGTTACCATGGGTGGATGACTTCCCAAAGGATACTATTATGTTGTTATTGTTTTTCTTTATATAAATGTATGACTGCCTTTCTCATAAGTGATAATTTAATAAAGATGTTTCTTGTTTAAAAAAATGGAAATTTTTGGAACAATTAATGCAGAAAAATGGTTTGGAGGAGGAATAAGGTTTAAAAGAAGTCAGCCACTGAATAATTTCTATAATGTTGCTAGATTATACGACATATAATGCTTGTAAACGTAAACTCGTTAATATGGTTTAATTGCTTTTATACAAATATAAGTTTGTCTATGCCACAACTGATAATCCATTAAAGGTGTTAAAAATAAAAAAGAAAAAGAAACTACTCCTAAATGTAAACAAAGCAAACAAAACAAAAAAAGTATCACTTCTGCTTGCTTTATCTATTTAAAACACTAGAAACCTTTTTTTCACTTCTTGCTCTATTACTTTTCTGAAATTTATAATGTCTTCTTCCTCCCCCAGAAGTTTCAACAGAGAGAAGTAGAGTTTCTAATTAATCGAGTTGATCCTCCTTTTCTTCAGTCTAGGCCTCAAGTTTCAGGCTTCTTACCTGATGTGTCCTTTACTTTCTCTTTAGGTCTGCAGTGTTGCAGACAGGTTCCTATCATGTAGTCTAACTTTTACAAATTCGAACCTCATATGGTCGAGACCATAAGTTTGAATTTGTAAAAGTTCAAGCGTTTGAATGGAAATCTCCATAAGCGGAGGTTTCCATTTTGTTCAATGGGGTGCAATCTCGGAATTGGTATATTTAAGTAGCGGGGGGGTGGGGGGGGCATAGTCGAAGTTATAAGACTTCGACTATGTGATATAGACCCCGTTGCAGACTGCCTGCCTACTGGGTTCATCTCCTATGACAATTACCCTCATATATAAATCTTTTTGGGACAAATGTCTTTTGTAAACACACTTATTTTATGAGCAGGGAGTAAACTGGATCACGACAGACTAACATCTGCTACAAACAGCAAAACACCTAAAATGAAAAAATTACAGCTGATAATAATGTTGGCAACTGAATAAAATACAGAGTACAGTCTAGCCAATAAGCAGTGAAAAACATAATAATAAAAAAATCAGATTATTATTAAAATAGTGAGTATTCACTTGGAGCGTCAAGAAATCTTAACTGCCTTCATGAATAGTAAGAACTGAAAAAAGGCTTGTTTTATTGCTAGATTTGAATGGAGGGTTACAGGCCTGATGCAAGTGCTAAAATGCATGACATTGATATAGGCTTCAAATGAACTGCAAGTACTAATGTGAAAAGAATTAGCAAATAATGGACCAAGGAAAAGAAGACTAACAAAAGGTTTTGGCTAAATAAGGGACAGTGTGATATCACATTATTTTGTGAATCAAAAAAAAAGATAAATCATTTCTTTAATTCATCTTCTACAATCAATAGGTTCTGTATGTACTGCTAATTATTATGCAAAGTTTAACACTTAGAAGTTAAAGATATGACTATGCACATCCAGTAACTCTTCACACCAAACAAACCTTCTTCCTAAGATTATGGAAGCCATAAGTGCCAAGGAAGATTATCGCAATTCACAGTGACCATCCAATGTAGAAACCATATATCCATACTTGTAATACACTAAAGTATGCAAGGTTTCCTATATGTAAGCATCTGTGGTGTACGATTCTTAAATGGCATTAGTTTCTGCAGTCTGTCTAAAAATCTGTCAATGTACTGCACAAAAGCATTGGTACACAGGCCCTTCACTTACAGCACGGTGCTCTCCCAGGTATGGATAACTTCAAAGTTCCCAAGAGCCACACCCACAACGCTGACTAATTATTAACTCCCAGTCAGTGTTAGTGGTGAGGGGCTGCCATTGTTCACCTCACTTCTTAATATAATGGCAATTGTTGCCCTTGTCTCCTCCACCAAACCAGCAATAAGGGTACCCATTTTAGTTTGGTAGTTAGTGGAGCATATCCAACCACCATTGCACTGTAAATCTCAGTGGTGATCACAACCTATTACCAACTGCCTTAAAATATATCTGGCTGGAGAAGGGACTCCCCCCATCAAGTTTCCTGCCTATCTGACTGGATGTCAAAGTACTCATTCCATCTACTCTCAGCTTATCAGTGTCTGAACATTTTTGACAATTACCCCATAGCATATACTGGTGGTGATCGAAGCATTTTGACTACAGTCGTTAAAGCTGGCCTACCAGTCTGCTTCCGCTTGCAACTTACTACACCATTCAGAGCACTAAAACTACAGTCATTAAGCTTATCTTAATGGAGCACTTCTACTTTTATTGATTAGAGCACTCAAAAACTAGAAAAAAAAACAAGAGCCTGTTAGCAACGGAATACCTCTCCCTCTCTCATACATCCTGTTAATTGTTGTCTCCCTCTCAGCCACCAATCATGTAAATGGGCACTGCCACAAACCTACTCACACCAGCATGTCAGCAACAATTGAGCTACTTACTTAAAATTTTTCCTTAATGATGGAACAGAGTTTATTACCTCCCCCCAAACTAGTGCAACAGAGACTGGCTGTTTCTCGGCAATCTACCTTTAACAATGACTGTTAATGACCCCAGCCCTCCTTTCTACCTTAACTGTTTAGTAATTGAACCTCATCTATCTCTAACCTTGGCGTATTTAATTCTTCCATAAACATTCCATTTGTACTTTTTCTTGATTTCCATATTTCTCTGCCTTATACAGTTTTTCATAAAATTTCTGCTAGGAACTTGGCAATGGAGGAATAAGCACTAACAAAAAGAACTGAATGAAGCTATTGAAATAAAGTCCTGTGTGACAATACCTGTGTACGCCTTACTCGTATGATCCATGTTGGTGGGACAATGACAGCAGCATGAGCACCCAGAGAGCACTGTTCTTCAATATGTTGCAGCATGAAGCAGGAAACTTTGTTGTGGTACTAGAAAGAAACACAGAAGAAAAAAATTACAACAGTAAAGCAATAAGAATATCTGCACAGAAATTATAGTTATCAGTACATGTGACTTGTATACATACACACAAAATTACACTCATCATTGAGATGAATGAGGCAGTGGCAGTAGTAACAGTTCCTAACACGTTTTGTAAAGGACCGACTCAGTACAGTATAATAAAACACACTGGCCTCATTAGGATAAGTACTCAAAGACAAACACACACATGTTTTAACTTGTACATTAATTATACCTGCATATATGTGACATTCCTGTTACTATGGAAAGAAATGTAATATATTCAGTGATTCAGTAGACATTACTCTATCATTATTATTAGGTGTATCATGATATACACAGATAGAAATTCAGCGATGAAATGCAAATAAAGAAAAATGCATATTCTACACGTATATACCATGTCTACTTTTTATAAGAGTTAAGCTCTGTAAGTACTCGCCAAAACCTGGAATATTTGCATGTAACAACTGGATAAGGTTGGCAATACTGGGGGCTTCAGCATCAGCAGTATCAGAATTAGTTACTACTGTAGACTGTCCCCATCGTAGCACTTCCACACTCTGAGAAGGAGATGCTGCTGTCTGAAACCATAGAACAAAGAAAGAAATTTTTCTAACCTTGAATTACAGACAACTGATTGCAATGCAGCTTGATCAGAAATCTTCACACGTTTTTCTGTTTCATTTCTAAACCTGCACACCAGAATGCAAAACTAAATATGATCTAGGATACTCTGTATAACTAATTAATGGACTTGAACGAATGCTTAACACCTAGACAATCATGACCTTGACTTAGTTCCATCCCTACTCATAATCCTTTCTGTAAAACTAAACATTTCCAATCTACCATAGTACTCTTTACACAACAGGTTATTTACTGAAAAGAAGTAGCCACACAAAAGAAGCAGGTAGTTCGGACTGGACTTGAAACATCTGCTCATTATTAACTGTGCTTGAGATTGAACATGAAACTGTAATGATGCATTTTTATAATCAAGAACAAACAACATTCAGATTATTTACTTCTTCATGGCATTTTTTTGGGAGGGGAGCATGTGCTGTACTTATTTACTGCTTGGAGTACACAAATTATTCAAAATAATGTGTTTCAGCTCTCACTTATTCACAAAAGTGTTTATTTTCTGGCTAACAGACAGAGCGGTATTATCTGACATCACTTCATGTCTTACAAAGAATGATTTCAACACTGTAGCACTGACTGAAATTTTGAGTAGTGGTCTACACACAAGAGATAATATGTGTTTGTCCAAGTTGAAAACAGAATCTCATATATTATCATCTTCTAATTTCAGATCATGCTACGTACTTTACTTTTATTCACCAGTTCTACTGGAAGGACATATTTGGTCAATTTAGGATTTTAACAGACTTATCCTTCCACTTGCTCAAACCAAGGTATGGTTCATGAATTTTATTCGGCAAGTTTTCAGGCAGCTGGTAAAGAATAATGATTCTGACACCTTTAATACAAGAAATCTCATCTCTATCAGGAGGAATAAGATCTGATGACTGGATGTAATGACTCAGCATTTGCATTACTACATACTGTTGATCAGTGGTATAGCTTGGGTGGGATGAGAGGGGTAACTGCCCTGGGTGCAAAGTGCTGGGGGCGAGATCAAAAGATCCCACTCTTTCATTAATGCAGTTTTAAAAGCCGGTATTGTGTTTAAGGTCAAACCTGAGCAATGTAGTGCTCTGTGTGTGGTCTGAACTGCATCAAGCAGTTTGCTACAGTTTAAGAGTAAAAAAAAAATATATATATATATATATATATATATATATATACATACATACATACATACACATTAACCAAAATCTTGCAGTTAAGATATAAACCGCAGTAACCATTTGCTACATTTGTAGAAAGCAATTTGCCATTGTTTATAAAGAAAATGTCTGTTTTTAAACTAAAACATGAGCACCTTAGCACTCAATACAGGCAGGGTATAAACTGTTGCAATTGTTTGTTACATTTGTAGCAAACAGTTTGCTATGGTTACAAGAAGAATTTATTTATTTTTTTAATAAAATAGGCTGAATGATGGTTTGGGCAGACCACAGCATGCTGACTACCATCTGAATGACTCTGGTGGGGGGTGTCATGCTTCTGGTCACCAAGTTGGTGTACCAGAAGAAGGAATGGCCTTCTGGGTGGGGGACGGAGTGCTGGTTCACAGTACTGGCTCAGGGAACTGGTTGTTCCAGCAACACTTTTGCTGTTCAGGCATTCTTCTGTAAGTAGCTTTTGTATGATTTCTTTTGAACAGTGTCATAGCAACATGCACTTAATTGTGCGGCAGTCCATTCAAGTTGTTTTTTCAACTTTTCCCCAGTGCAGACTACGAAGTGTTTTTATATCTATAAATAAATGCATACATATGCAATGGTGATGGACAGGTTGACAGACGAGATCAGACAGGAGTCCCCGTGGACTATGATGTTTTCAGATGACATTGTGATCTGTAGTGAGAGTAGGGAACAGGTGGAGGAGACCCTGGAGAGGTGGAGATATGCTCTAGAGAGAAGAGGAATGAAGGTCAGCAGGACTAAGACAGAATATATGTGTGTGAATGAGAGGGAGGATAGAGGAATGGTAAGGATGCAAGGGAGTAGAGGTGGCGAAGGTGGATGAGTTTAAATACTTGGGATCAATAGTTCAGAGTAACAGTGAGTGTGGAAGAGAGGTGAAGAAGAGAGTACAGGCAGGATGGAGTGGGTGGAGAAGAGTGTCAGGAGTGATTTGTGACAGACGAGTACCTGTAAGAGTGAAAGGGAAGGTCTACAAGAGGGCAGTGAGACCAGCTATGTTATATGGGTTGGAGACAGTGGCATTGACAAAAAGGCAGGAGTTTGAGCTGGATGTGGCAGAATTAAAGATGTTAAGATTTGCACTGGGTGTGATGAGGTTGGACAGGATTAGGAATAAGTATATTAGAGGGTCAGCCCAGGTTGGAAGGTTTGGAGACAAAGCCAGAGAGGCAAGATTACGTTGGTTTGGACATGTGCTGAGGAGGGATGCTGAGAATATTGGGAAAAAGATGCTAAGGATGAAGCTACCAGATAACAGGAAAAGAGGAAGGCCTAAGATAAGGTTTATGGATGTGGTGAGAGAGGACATGCAGGTGGTTGGTGTGACACAGCAAGATGCAGAGGACAGGAAGAAATGGAAACAGGTGATCCATAACGGGAACAGCCGAAAGAAGATGATGATACACACACATATATATATATATATATATATATATATATCTATATCTATATAGTAAAAGTAAATTTTGTCGACTGTAGCTTTGGTCGGCATCTGTTTAGTCAACAGGTGTGCGACATCACACAATTCCTTGGGTTGGGATATATGCCCTTTCCTCTTACATTGTGTGATCTCACAGTTAATATGTATAATTAGCACAGCTCTCCATGTGGGGAACGTTTTATACTCACCATAATGTTAGATCTGTGTTGTCATATTCCATCCATTCCTCTACACATGGGTCTCTGACCAGACAGTGGATCCATTCTCGGCCATTATAAAGTTCAGGATCTGGTGCTCAGGCTCCCCCACTTATCTATAATCCCATTGCCCAGAAGGAGCTACCTCAGATCGAGTTTGCCTTCTTATAACTACCTGAATACATCTTATTTAAAGAAGTTGTATGCATAAAAGAAAGTAGGTATGAAACACTGGTCTGGGAACTATGAAGAGACTGGCTAAAACTTCGGAAATCAAGGCAAAGTCAATTAGACCTGTCCAGATAGGCATCGCTGATAAATAGCAACATTGCTAGAAAAAAAAGTGGATGGGGGATGGAGGGTGGATAATAGAGGAATGAAGGAATATGACAACATAGATCTAATGTCATGGTGAATACATAACTTTTGTATTTGATGTTGTCTTTTCCATCCATTCTTCTACACATGAGGCAGAGTCTCTAGCTAGTTGAACTCTTGGTCGGTCTCATGGAATGATATTCCTGAGCACAGCTGAACTAAAAGAAGCCCTGCACCTGGATCGAATGCCCAGTTTATAATGAGAAATGAAGGTGTACATTTTGGACCATGCATATGCAGCACAAATGTCAACAATGGGTACACTGCAGAAAAAGGCTGCAGATGATCCCACAGATCTTGTTGAATGAGCCTTCGTTTTTGAAAGGAGAGATGAGCCCTTTTGTTGGTAGACAAAGGAAATATACTGAGACAAAAAGAAAAATGAATAGTTCGTCAGACTTCCTCAAAGGCTTAGTGCGGTGCAAATAAAAATGCAGCTGACAATGAACATCTAGCAAATGTAAAGTACATTCACCTTTGTTTGAGAAATATGGCAAAAATACTGGTAGATTTACAGCCTGAATGGTAGAAATTTAAGAAGCCACCTTTGGAAGAAAAGATGGATTTGTTCTCAAACTTTGTAAAAAAAAAAAAAAAAAAAAAAAAAAACAGGGAGATTTGGATGAAAGTGTATGAAGCCCCAAGATCCTTCTGGCAGAGGTTATGGCCAAGGTCTTCCGGGACAGAACCTTTAAGTTGGCTTTAAAAGCAGGCTCAAATGGGGGTCATGTCAAAGGCTGCAAGGCAATGGTGACATCCCATGGTGGAAATGGATCTCTGAGTGGGGGTCATAGAAGAAAGGAACCCCAGAGGAAAGCCTCAGACAGTCTCAGAGAGGCTTGAAGGGTATAACCTTCACCAATGTGAAATGAAGGAATTGCAGCTAAATGAAGTCTGATAATGAAATAACTAGCCCCACCTTGAAATAGATGAGCTAGAAAGTCCAATATTTCCAGTAGAGAGGCTGAAAAAGGATAGAGATCTTTCTTTGAGACCCAAATACGAAATATTTTCGATTTGTTTTTCCAGTTGTTCTTGTATAACTTCCTAGAAGGTTTATGTGAGGAAGATAAGATGTGTACAATGTATAGGGAAAGCATGGACTATCAAACCATCATACGAATTAAAGAAAGCATGCATTTGGAGTTTGACCAGAAGTCTGTGATATCAAATTCAGGTTTGAGCCCGAGTCCTAAGGACGGTGAACTAGATGAGGACAGAGGAAGAAAAAACACACTTGTTAAGGCTGTTAAGGAGCTATGAGGAAGAAAAACCACACTTGTTAAGGCTGTTAAGGAACTATGAGGACAACAGAGGCCTTCAATGCTGATGCTTTCTGAAGAAACTTTGGAATCAGAGGGAAAGGGGAGTAGAAAGAAGTCAAGAATGCCAAGAATGCATTAAACTATCCTAGGGTGACTCCCCATTATGATGGATCAGAGCAAAGAACTTGCTGCATTTGGTGTTCAGGGGAGAAGTGAAGAGATCGCAACAAGGAAAGCCCAACTGCTGAAAATCTCCTCTGCTACTAGAGGATAAAGGGATCACTCAAGATAGAGCAGAATAAATCTGTTCATCCTGTCCACAAGAATGGTGGAACTCCCCTGGACATGTGTTGCTACTAGAAAGTGACAAGAAGAAATTGCCCATTGCTGGCAGTGACTGGCTCACAGCCAAAAGCAAAGATACTTCCTGGATTGCCTGTCCATTTTGATGTGGTAGTATATATCCTGGAAATCTACCAAGCACACCCAGTTAGTTCCCTTCAACAGTGGAAAGATCAATTGAACCATGGCCATCTGGAATTTGATTCGAAAAACAAATTTGTTTAGTTGACTTAGATAAAATCTTTGTCTAAGGTTCCCAGTTTTCTTTGGCACTAAAACGCATCTTGAGTAAACTCCAGATCCTCTATGGTCTAGTGGGACCACATGGATCACTCGATTTTTTTAAAAGCTTTTATATTTATGAAAGTGCAAATTCCCTTTAAAAGGGTGGGACATTGAGAATCTTCTTTTTAGGTGGGGTTGTAGAGACTGTGGGAATAAAGTAGCCTTGGGTAATTATTTGCTGTACCCACTTGTTTTGAGTTATGGCTTTCCATGCTGTGTGGTAAAGAGATAAACACCCCTCACTGCCTCCAGAGTAGTACAGTTGGATAACTTTTCAGGGGAGCTAAAAGGGTTTCTCTGAGAATGGACACCCGAAATCCTGATTCTGAGGACCACCTCTGCTTCTTGGGTGGTATCAATTGTTAGTTTCCCCCTGTGCCATGGGGAGCTCAATCTCCAGAAGTTTCAGATGAAAACCACTGAGATTTTTGGAACTACATTCTCTTTCCAGCCTTCTGATTTCTGCAGAAGCTCCTCAGTGTCGATGTCGATGATTTCATTCCCATGGCAGACAGGGATTTGCCATCCTGTTCACTTCTGGAAATAGTCTCTAACATTTGGACCAAATAGGGTTGGATCCATCATACAGAGCATTAAAGAAGGATGTCCTGAAGTCCTTCACAAAATCGCAAAGCTGCATCCAGACATGCCTTCTGATGGAAATAGCTGCACAGCTGCTCAAGATGGCCACTATGTATGTCAGGTGCTGTAGCCCCTAATGGAAGGAAAGGATCCATAGACCTCGGATCCAATCATATCCTCTCAAAGTCAACACCGACATTATGGTTTCAGGATTCAGACAGATTAGAAAAAGCCAGAGACGAACTTGA